>NW_026264851.1:1225551-1238032 GCF_000817695.3 Arachis duranensis
ATATTTTTTTATATATTTTTATCTCTGTTGTTTCTGTATTTGTGTCATGCTGCCTGCAAACAAAACTCAGTGCAATAATAATGGAGTGCAAGAAAGGATTATTTAAAGCATAGAGTGTGTTTGAATACGTATATATATGAGAGTATCTTGATTCGCATTTCGGCACAAGTATTTAAAGCATATATAACTGAAATGAAAAGGGAAAATTATGAAGCTAAAAAATAAAAGTGTTCTCATTGAATGACATAATATGCACACAATGGATTCCTTTAATTTACATGATTGATTCGCAGAAGTGCCAACTACATATGTACACATTGGAAACCTTCCTTAATGTAAGAAGCTTTGTAATAAATATGAATCTTATTAAATTATTGAATGATCATCAATGTTATATATATGCATATGCACCTCTTTTAATGCCTTATTATTGAAATAGGTATTGTTGGTAGAAGGTCCATATTATTATTATTATATTATTAATAATTCTAATAATAATTGAAATATTTAAATTATTCTTCTATATCTTGATTGGTGGAATGCATATATATTGCATGGAATGAAACCCTCTCATATTGAGAAAAGAAAATTAAAGAGAGGAAGGGATTTGGGGTATCTTCTTTCCCTCGTACAATAAATGAATTTGGTGCTTACACTAAACAAACCAAACTGTTCTCTTCTCTACCAAGACAGATTTGGCATATGTGGGTAAGTGGTTTCCATGTTTTTGTATAAAAGAAAATAAGTAAATAAAACTACCTTTTTTATATAAAATAAAAGGACTAACTGACTAAGTGATGTATTAATTAGCATTAAGCTTGCTTTTTTTTTAAAAAAAAAGAGAACTATAAATAATAGCATATGATGAATTTGATTTTAATGGAATAATACTAGCTAGTATAAACATTATATATAATATAATTTCTAATAATATGTTATTATATCAACAAAAAATATCATATAGGTAGATGTGTATAATTGAAACAATGTAATGTATTTTTTTTTATTGAGTAGTACTCTAAGTAATAAATTGGTCTCTAATAAATTGTTTCTTAAAAAGGAAAAAATTAACAAGATAGTCTTTGATCTTTTAGAATATTAAATAAATTAATTCAAGAATAAAAAGATAAATTGGACTCTAATATTCTTTTAAAAATGACAAATTAGTCTTCTATTTTGCTAAAGCATATACATAATATGATAAAGTAATTAAATTGTCTAAAATTTTAAAAGATAAGAAATTAATTTATCTTTATGTTTACTAGAAACTAATTTATCTAATATTATAAAATATTAGAGGCCAATTTTTGTCAATTTTTTATTGTTAGAGACTAATTAACTATGCTATTATTTTTTTTTAAATTTGTTTTCATGATATTTTTCAATTCCACAAGTCAATGAGTAATTCATCACGAATTTGAGCTTTATGTTAAAATTTGTCGTTGAGCAATGGATTATTGCATACATAAAATAGAACTCAAACTTCTAATATTTGCTTAAAAAGACTATTGAACTAACTAATAAACTGATTCAAATTATGTTTTTTTTAAAGACCTTAATCTATTAGGTAACGTTTGTTTTGAGGTATTGAGACAAAGATTGGGAGACTGAGACTCAATATCATGTTTGTTGGTTCAGAGACTAGTACTAAAATTTCTGTCTCTGTCCCCAAAAATTCAGTATTTTAGTACATCCAAAAAGTGAGAACACGGGAGACTAAAATTTTTATAAATAGAGACTGAAATTTTAATAACATTTTATACCTAAAATACCTTCATTTCAATTAATTAATTCTAATTTTACCCTTTGTACAAATTAAATTAGAATTTTATTCTTGTTTCAATTTCTGTCTCTCACTTTGCACTAAATAGAATACTGAGATTTATTTCAAATCTTCGTCTCTTAGTCTCTATCTTTTAGTCTTAATTTTTCTATTTCTGTCTTTTCACCGAACGCTACCTTAGCATTTTAGAACTCTTTGCTAGCCATATTTACTTATGGATTTTTTTCGGTCTTGGATTTACCTATGGATTGAGTTAGCCAAACTTTTCTTGTTGGGCTTAACCGTGTTTGAAAGCCCAAAAAGGGGATAAAAAAGCCCACTTTAAGCCGTAAAGAATAAGACCCTGATTCGCACGACACGCTTCACGAGCTTAGAAGTGCGAACCCTTTCGTTCCATTCAGAAATCAAGCTCCAAGATTTCGAAACGTGAAACGAGAGAGAGAGAGAGAGAGAGAGAGCGATGGCAACTCTGGACTCCGACGTACCAATGGTTCCGGCCGGCGAGCCTTCCAGCAGCGCGGGTCCTTCCTCCAAGAAGCCCAAGCGCTTCGAGATCAAGAAATGGAACGCTGTTGCTCTCTGGGCTTGGGGTTTGTAACCCTAATTCTCTCTCTCTCTCTTTTGCCCCTTCTATTCAAAATTCTCCTTATGCTCCACGATCTTTATTTATTTACTTGTTTTTCTTGCTGAATGCAGATATAGTTGTTGATAACTGCGCTATTTGCCGGAACCATATCATGGATCTCTGTAAACACCTTGATTTCAGCTGGTTTTTACTTTTGTGAATAATAATTTTCTGTTTGAAATAATTATTAATCGTATTAATTCTTGTTTCGATTCTTGGATTTTGATTGTGAACGATTCAGGCATTGAGTGCCAGGCTAATCAGGCTAGCGCCACTAGCGAGGAATGCACTGTAGCGTGGGGTATGTTATGCTGTGCTAATACATATTTTTGGTCTGAGTAATTTGTTCGGTTTTGGCGTTCATGCCACTGTGAAGCTTATTATTGATTAGAACTTAGTGTCAAATAGGGTGTCTGAGTCAGTATTGTTGGCTGAAATTTTAGGGGCTTTTTGATCAACTCCAAACCCTAAGGTCTAACTTGTGCTATTTGGGATATGCTGTTCTGTGCTTGTAGCTATTCTTTTCACTTAAACCATATGGGGCCAATATTTTTCATTTAAAGCAAGGGAAATAATAGAGCATGATTTAATTTGTTGTGTCAAAGTATGTATTTATAGAGCCATAATTTGCTCTGTAAAGATTTTGGCATTACTAGAATGTTTTTGATTGCTTAACTAATTGATGCTTAATAATATCGTGGTTCCTAATTCTTTTCGTTCAGCATACGACATAGTGCATAGGTAATTTCTTCAAGAGGTAGATAGAACATTTGGTTTGTTTATGTTTGAGAAATCGGATATATGTTGTACTTTAGTCAGGATTATAAAGAATATTCACTGGCCCTTTCTCTAGTTTTATGTTCTTCTCTTGTTGTTACTGTCTGGCTTGGCCGTTCAGGATTACGCAAACTGTTGCTTGATTTGGCTGATATCTTATGCAGGAGTTTGCAACCATGCTTTTCACTTCCATTGCATAAGCAGATGGCTCAAGACCCGTCAAGTTTGCCCTCTAGGTACATATCTGGTTTTATTTCACCTCGCTTTTTATGTTTGAACGTATAATGGATTAGTTGGTAACCTTCTCACTGCCTTGGTGTCTTATTTGCTGGTATAGATAATAGCGAGTGGGAGTTTCAGAAATATGGCCACTAGAACTTTGGCGCCGCCGAGCTACTCGCTGCTTTCCACGAGCGAGATTATGGTTGTTGATCCTTCTAAGGAAACATTTATAGCCCTGTCTGGCTATTATATTTGCCTTGCTATTATCTTTTGGAAGAAAACTTATCCAGTAGAATTTGATCCACACAGACAGAGTAACATGTAAAGTTTCACTTTAATATTGAGCAATGTGTTCCATGATCATTTGCTCATCTTGGCTGTGTTTCCTGTTTGTATTTTGCAATCTACAATAGAATCTGTTGCCTTGCTAACTGAGAATTTCTTTTCCACCCTTTCAAGATTGAATTGTGAGTTGCTATATCCAGCTTATGAATTTTCCTACTTATCTGAAACTGTATTAACGATTAATGATTATCTCCAGTTGATGTGCCACGTGTACGTTTAACTGATAAAAAATGTTAGTGACTAAATGGCGTTGTAAGTTGTAATTGTGTAAAGTGTGTGCAACAATAGTATCGTATTCTTTACCCTTTTATTTTTCTTTTTGTTATTAATTATCACCATATGATAATATAATATAGTGGAATGAAATCTTGACCTTGACTCATCTTGCCCCAGCTTAACTGTGTAGAGAAGAACTGAATTAGATTTGTGCTAACATTGTCAATTCTGTATTAACTTTATAGAGCTTCGCGATTAAGGATATATTATTTTGTGTTATCATCACACTTTGTGAAAATGATATCCCCTCCCTAACCCATTTCGGACGGAAGTGCTCGGTTCTCGTTTTGTTTTTTTTCAATCAATTTGGAACTTGCAAAGTGATTTGACAGATAGAATTGGATTATGATGGTTAAGCAATTTATTCGTGCAATTGTGCAAAATAAAATAATTAAGCCGAATCAGAACCAAAACAGGGTTATAGAAACCCCAGTCGAACTATCTAAGTACTATGAATCTATGATCAAGTAATCCTCATTGGTGTGGCACAGACTATTTAGATGATAATGGTTGAGCATAAAATTACAATTATTTACTCACACCAATAACCAAATTAATACACAATCCTAATATACCATGATATCTATTCTTACGCATACTCACACACATGTTCCTATATGTATGACTGAATGTGTTTTGAAGGTAGAGAAAAGCCTTCAAAGTCATCCACAAGCAGTTAGAGTAATTCTATTCTCTAATATGAAATTCATGTCAATAATTCCAATTTGGCTGTGAATTTTGACCCCACAATACAGAGGCTTTAACTCTACTGGTTCTGGTCTGCTGCCATGAGCAGATTTTTAGCTGAACTAGTCAGTCCTATACACTTTTATTTTTCTTCATACCCATTAATTGTGTTCGGTTGAAAAAGGTAAGCCATGACAATGAGAAATGGCCTCCAATCCCAAAATGAAAAATAATAATAGAAACAAAAAGAAAATCTCTTGTGAGCCACAAAGGTCAACCACCTTCACCATTAGTTTTTTTTTCCCCTGCACGTTCTCTACTACTTGTTCCCCTACTCAGGCTTGCACCCTTCAACTGTTAATTTAACTCCCTCATACTCATAGTCATAGTGCCCCACTGGCCCCACCTCCATGATTCTACTTCTACTTAATGGCTTCCCATTTTTCTCCATAGTTATATAAATTATAAACAAACTTCTCTTTGAAATAACAGAAAAAGGGTCTCTATGATGGAGCATTCTCTGAATCCATCTATGGGGAAAGAAGCAGTCTCTGATGAAGAGAGTGGGTGGACTTCTTACTTCCAAGACTTATCTCAAGGCATGGTGATAAAAGAGCAAAGCTACTGTCTCAGTTTTGGTGGTGGATCCTCTTTGGTCTCAGATGCTTCTTCTTCTTCTGCTGCTGCATGGAAGAAATTCTCTTCAATCCAGCAGGATAATAATCATGATCACAATCATCACCTTGCTTCTTGTTCTTCAGTTATTAGGAAGCCTTCAAGCCTCCCTAAAAAACTTTGTTTCAAGAAAACAAGAGCCAAGCAGATATCACAAGAAGGTGATGATCCCTTGGAAGACACTGCTAGTTCCCCTCTCAATAGTCCCAAGGTATATAAAATAATTTGCAGGTGCGATCATACCAGTACTAATGCAACACGGCCGTTAAACTTATATGAGTGAAAGTAGTACTAGGATACAAAACTGTTAACATTATGATTTCATTGTTTTGTGTAGGTAGGAGACTTGAATTCAACAGAAACTATTTCAAGGAATATTGATGATTATCAACTTGGTTCTGTGGTATATATTATATATATGTGTAACCTTAATTTGTCATTATAGTTTTTAATTTGCATTAGAAGAGAAGAAACTCTAGTCTTATGGTTTGGTTTGTAATGATGATTCTGCAGGGTAACAAGGGATTGGAATCAGAGTTGCAGACAAATGAGGGTGGTGAAGTGAGTTTTCATGGAAAGAAGAATATTGATGAGTGCAATGATTTGAAGAAAAGAGGGCTATGCTTGGTTCCTTTTTCCATGTTGGTTAATTATTATGGCTGAATGATTGATACCATTCCAAAAATGTGCCCTTCAATTCCTCATCTACTTTTTCTATGTTGATTCTATGTAGCTCAAGTTGTAGAATTGGATACTCAATGTGATTTATGACTCATCATAATTTTTATCATACCAATCAATGTTAACAATCTGCTGAGTCCAAGAATTTGTATCTTGTTAAGTTGCCATAAAAAAAGAAATTTAGTTACACTGTTCATCAAAATTTTATGTATGATTATCAATTGCCTAACACAAATTATCTTCTTTTATCTTCTATGTTTGGGTTTGATTAGGTAAATATTATTTGTAATAATAACCTGGCTCCAAAATTAGTCCATCCACTCAAGAAGACAAGACTAGACTAGATTCTGATTGTTGTTACTTGTTATAGTGCTTCAGCATTTCTCTTATGTTCATTGAACACAATAAAAATAAAATAATTAATTAAGAAAGGTGAGAAGGTGTTGAGATATATATCCAGAAAACATGTGGACGGCAATATTATAAAATTTGAAATGGATAGACCAAATAATGGGTCATCGGTGGAGGTGAAAAAGGTTAAAGAAATTAAAATAGTGATAATAAACCCATAAAAATAAGTTTGAAATTACTTTTATTTAAAAATAAATAAATAAATAAACATAAATAAAAAGAGGAGTGAATAAGAAGATAAATTTTCTGGAATTAAAAAAAATCTTCACTTTGTGATGTTGAAAATCCAAGATTATTCCTAGCTATTTCAACATTATTAACTAATAACTATATTAAGGTTGTGTGGGGCATCTTAAGGATATGCACCACTTTAGCCTTGAGCAATCCTTTGAGGTTTATTTGTAACAATCTTTTGAGTGATTAATTTACTTTTTTTTGTTTAAATAAATATCGAAATTTAAATTTTACTTATTTTATATTTATTGGTTAATAATAAACTCTTAAATAAAATTTAAATATATAGCAAATTAATATTTAATCTGTCGAAATAAAAGATATTATAAAAGAATATTTATAATTATTGTCTTCTGTATTCATATTGTCACCTTTAAATTGCATTATTCTTCTGATATAGATTAAGGTTGTTTATTCTTACTTCATTCCAATGCAACTTTTTCAGAATTAAGCAACTTTTTTTCTGAACTAAAAAATAATTAACAATATGCTGTTGTTTACTTTAATTTCTATATTATTGCATTGCATGGTATACTTCTAATACAGTATTTCTATAAGACTATAACTGTCTTTTTCCTGAAAAATATCATTTATTTTTTAAATTCGTTCATGACAAAGAAAAATGGCATGTAAGAATTGTAATCATCAACACTCAAGTTCTGTAGAAATTAAATTACTTATACACTCATGGCAAACAAGTATATATACGTATTCGGCTAAGATATACTTGTGATGAAGAATAGTAAAATATTTAGAAATAAAAAATGTTAAAAACAATAATTTTTATTAATATTAGATAATACTTTACATTAATATTTATTTTTTTACTATTAAGTAACATTACTCAAAATACAAAGAGATAAGAATAATAAAAAAATAACACAACAATACAGAAAACACGAAAGGTATAGGGGAGCTTCGTTATTATCTTCCTTGTACCTTAGGAAAAGTAGTGATTAATTTATAGCATATAATAAACATGAAATACTAGAGTGATAGGTTTAAATATTAGTTTTCATCTTGTGCTTCCTGCTTGCCAATCATTTGATGAAGAATATAATTAAGAATATTCAGAAACGGCTACCATGTGCTCATAAAATCCAAGTATCAGATACAAACTTCTTAAACGCATTTACCCACAATTCCGTGTAATAAATATTAGACAAATATTGCGGCCATTGGGCATAGTTTTCTGATTTTAAATATCTAGTTCATAAAAAGTATATATGTAAATTTAATACCTCTTATTAAAGGAGGATATATGTATTATTATTTGGACTGATCTTGTATTTGTGATTATTAGATGAGAGATTCTTCATAAAGACGTATAAAATATCTTTTTGTAAAGACGTTTATGTGTTATATTATTATTGGACGTATTAATAAATTGGTTATTTTTAAATTTTTTAACTAATCAAAATAACATCGATTTGTTTATAACAATAATAAATTTAATTGTTATTAGATCCAATTGAACCAACTAATTTATATGACTCGGATTGGACCATTTTTTTTTTAGATTTTTCACTTCCACAAACGACATCGTTTTACAATCCTAATTGTATTTTTAAATTATAGGAATTTAAATGTCCACAAAACAAAAATTCAGTGATATATTTATCTTTTTATAAAAAAATTTGAACATAAATCGGTTCAAATTGTATAAATCAATTGGATTGACCGGGCCTAATAATTATAATGCGAATAATTGGGTTTATTATTATTGTTATAATAAATCGATTTTGTTATGATTTGTTAAAATATAAATTATTAACCGATTTAATAAAAATGTCCAATAATAACATGACACATGTAAACGTCTTTAAAAAAATATATTTTTAGTGTCTTTATTAAAGTCGTCTCCTTATTAGATATATTTACTTTATAAAAAATAAATTAATAAATTAGTTATTATATACTATAGTATACACAATTCACCCCTCTCAATTATTTTACCATAAAACAAAGATTATTATATTTATTTCAAAGATTTTGTTTTTTCTTTAATTTGTTGAAATTGTGAATATTTTTCTATTGAAAATCATTATTCTTAAAATTGGCCATTTTATAGAATGCATGACTCTTGCTAAGATTAAAGGAGTATTATTTATGAACCTAATCATTCATGTGTTGGTGTAATAGTATATTCTTCTTCTTCTTTTTTTTTTAAATTATATTCCTCTCTTCTCCGATATAAGTAAGACTTAATGCAAATTACTTTACAGCTATATAGTTTGGTACAATCATAAAGGCGGTTCACCCTCTCTATTGTTCTTATATAACCAAGATTATCATATTTTATTTCACAAATTAGAAGTCCAAGTTAATTACAATTAAGAGATATTTATTATAAATTAAAATTAAACATACCCACAAACGTAACTCCTATATCTTTGGACGTTTAATCCATGCTTTTGCTTTTGTGTGCATGCATGGATATGATGATTTATTTTGTGAGTACGTAAGCTTTATATAAATAGTTAAGTTATGGTTCAAAGCATAAAAATGAATAATGAATACTACGTGCGTGTTAAATGTTTCATTGCGCAGTGTGTATATATGAGTGTGTTGTGTATATATGAGTGTGTGTGACTGAGTCAACCATGTATTTAGGTGCAATCAATTTTACGTGAAATTAATAATTAAAAATTATTAAGGTAAAATCATGTATTTAGGTGCAGTCAATTTTACGTGAAATTAATAATTAAAAATTAAATAAAAATTTAGTCAAATTATTTAATAATTTTTAACTATTAATTTTACGTAAAATTAACGGTAGCTGAATTTTCAACGTATATGTACATAAGAATTATGATTCTATATGTGAATGCTTTGCATATGAACTTTGGTTGTCTCCGTCACAAAGCAATAATTCATAAATGGTGAAAACTGTTGACATTGACAACGATTTGATCTCTGTATTGTTACATATATGCCATGCCAATAATAAGATTAAAGTCTTGCACATCAAAAAAAAGTTAGGATTAGACTTGTAACCGATAAAAGAAAAGAATTAAAATATTTATATAAGCCTCTTCTAGTGGATAAACTTTTCACTAATTTGAAAAGACAATTAATTAGTCCGAACCACTTGGACTATAAACGCGTTTAAATCAAAGGTTAGGTAACCAATCAAATAATTAACTATCACTAATAATAATCATGTTTTAATTAAAAAATATAGAAAACAACTCTATATGGAGCTAACTTTTTAAAAAATCTTAATTTTAAAATTTAAAAAATTAATTTTACGCAGTGCTCTTACCCTTTTTTATTTCTCTTTTCTTTTTGTTCCTCCTTTTTTTTTTAGTCTTTCCTTTCAATCTCTTCTTCTCTCTCTTCACATTTTTTTTAAATCATTTTAAAAAATTTTGTACAATAATTTTAAATATTTTTTTAGTTATATTTTAGATATTTTTTATTATATTTTACATTTTTTAAATGTATGTCATGGATTAGAAGATGAAAGGTCTATATATAGTTCAAAGACCATCTTCAAACTATTATCGCTTTCATAGGTTTCACATCGCTACGGAAAATTTTCAAACTAGATCATTTAGACTCGCGTAATGCCAAGTTAAACTTTTTTACTTTTAATATAAATAATTATATTATAATAAATTCTATAGTATAATATAATGATAATAGTATAATAAAATTAACTCTGTCAATTTACTTTTATATATATTAAAGTATTTAATTAATAATAATAAATATAATTAATGATAAATAAATAAATAATAAGATGGTTTTTTCTCTGAAAAGAGCTTAATGATGATATTAAATTCATTATTAATTAATAGACAATGTTAGTGGAAATTATTAGGAAGAGATAATGGAATTTTTTTTAATGAAAACTACAACTTGAAGAAAAGGTTGATGTGACAATAGGATATATATAAATGAGATGTATGCCATTTTTTTAGTTGTAAAAAAATATATGTAAGTTTTTATACAGATAAAATAGATAGAGATTGTTATTATCATTATTAGAAAATGAGTAATGCTAGAATATTAGTATAATTTATTATTTTTAGTTAGTAGTTAGTTAATAATATTTAAAAATATTGACTAACAATATATTATTAGGCTTTTAGATTAAAAATATTAAAACGATGGATAAAAATATTAGCAAATGTAAAATAAAAGCATTAACCCATGAAGTTTTCTCTTAAAAAATATTAAAAGATGAATATTTTTTAATAAAATTAACTAATATTTTTAGAAATTTAATTTTGATGTAAAAAATTTTATACGTGTATCTAATTACGTAATATTATATTAATAAAAATAATTACCTTTTATATTAATCGCTTGAATGGTTATTCAAAAAAATAGATGTGATTATATGATTATGTAAAATATTTTATACAGTTAGTACATCAAAATTAATCTCTATTTTTAATTAATATCTTATTTTTATATTATTATAAATTAAAATTTAATTAAAATTTAAAATTTAGTACTTAAAATATGATTGACTAAAATGATCGTCTAGCATGGTTCATTTTACAACACAACTAACTAACTAACAACAATCACAGTTTAAAACCGAACATTTTTACAATCATCGTATGCAATATCATAGGTTAGCTAGGATAAGCATTTATGGCCACTTGGCCACCATCAATCGCATCATCCTCCAGCACAGCATCGCTTAAATGCGATTAGAAAGCTCTTTTTGTTACAATGTACCTACGCAAACTTGCATATACATTTGCATGATTACAAACATATAGTGTATTTTTTAATGTAATGGTTTTTATATATGGTGGTTGCATATATTAACATGAAGAAAATAGAGTCAAATTTAATTTGAAACTCTATCTATACATATATAACATATATCCAATTTCTTCTTTTAAGTTTACTTAATTAATTAGTATTTTAAAAACATTCTGAAAAACTTGTAAGAATATTTATTAAAATTTATAAATATTCACAAATATTAACTTTTAAAACTGTCCTTTTTGAACTATATACAGATGTTTTTAAAATACATGCTCGTTATTATTAGTTGAATTTAATTTTGATGCACAATCAAGTATAAAGTAATTTTACTCGTACATTCAATTACGTAATATTATATCCGTAAAAATAACTATTTTTTATATTAATCGTGTGAACGGTCATTCAAAAGAATAAATATAATTGCACGACTGTGTAAAACGCTTTACACTGCCGATATACCAAAATTAAACTCATACAAATTATATAGCATTAGCAAAAATGAGATAAAATGAAGAATGATAACCTTTTAAAAGTGCATCATTATTCTTGCTCTCCTAAACCTAGTTGCTCAACAATATATATATAATTGAGTTTGAATGATGGAAGTAGTTTGAACTTGTTTATGTTATGAAAGGCAATGATGAAAGGGATGGTGAAGGATAGGGTAGAAAAACGAAGCTTTCCTATGCTTCACTATGCCTAATTAGGTCGTTTGGTGGTCCATGTGTTACTGTGCTACAATTTTTAGGTCAAAATAACAATAAGCAGAAGCAATATAGAGGCAACAGATAAATTATTTGATCTTATACAAAATCATGGAAATTAAATCTAAAATCATTTATATGTCGTCTAAAATATTTTCTCCCTTTTATATATACTTTTGTCTATTTATTATTGCCACTTTTGGAAAGCTATACTTCATGCGTGATTTACGGCTTATGGCCATAGAGGCAATTTGAAAGCCAAGCCAAAATAAATTGTAGTTTTTTATTTTTTTTTCTAGAAAAGTTAATTTAATAAATAAATTTTCTGTT
>NW_026264851.1:1238122-1238401 GCF_000817695.3 Arachis duranensis
ACTAAATTATGTCATGTAAAGGTCAAATTATGAAACTGAGGGACATAACTTAAGGCACAAATATCCAAAAAAGAAAATTTAAAAAAAAAAACAGAAGAGGAGGAAAAAACTTGTTGATTCTCAAATGATTTGGATACGGTGAAAACTCATGTGAAGTCGACTTCACATGAAGTTGATAGCTGAAATTCGTTAGATGAAAATTTATTTAAATCAGTCAAATCATCTAACAGCTCTCATTTAACAACTTCACGTGAAGTCGACTGCACCCGAGTTTCCACC
>NW_026264851.1:1239169-1250669 GCF_000817695.3 Arachis duranensis
AAATAATTTTAAATACCTTTAAAAATATCTTTTACTATATACACACACTCAAAACAGTAAAATAATGTCACCAGAAAAAAAGGTATACAATACTTACAACTATACTTAATCTAAGTTTCATCATTTTTATTTTAATTTGTGGGTGCAGACATTCTCTGAGATTGAATATGAAAATGGCCGGCAACCAATAACTAAGTTACGCATAAACTGAAGAACTTTTTTAATAATAATAATAATAATAATAATAATAATAATAATAATAATAATAATATAATGAGAACAATATCCAATGTAGCTTATCACCGTATCTTTATGGTGCATATAGGGGGGCTTAATCTTTGGGATGTATGGTCCATGTGTCTTTTTTTGCTATAATTTCTTCACTCAACCAACAAAATTAAACACTAATATTATAACCAACTTGGGTTGGTCGAGTGGTCAGCTCACTCGTCCACTTAAACAAGTGTCGATGGTTCGAATTTTGTCTTGTGCATGCCGCGGCGGATTAGTCTTTAACCTGTCAGATTGGGGAATACCGTGAAAAACAAAAAAAAAAACTAATATTACAAAAGAAATTATTTGTATATAATATACAAACGGAATCTCACATCTTATAAAATAATAAATATGTACAAAAAAATATAAAATAAAAATAAGTACAAATAATATAAACAAATTTCACATCTTATTAAATAATAAATATAGATAAAATAAAACTCGTTGAAACAAATAATGCTTTTTAATTTACCCTGTTATAATCCATCTAAGTCGGTATAAATTGATTGTGTTAAGTAGGTGATTAATAGAAAAAACCAAATTTACATAAATAAAATATAATTATTTGTGTACCTCTATTAATCAAATTAAATTTTTGATAAAATATTTACATGAATATATTATGTGATTTCCAGTGTATGTTTAAAATGTAATTGTAATCATACATACATGTCAATGTATGCAACAATAATATGCACCATAATATGACAGGCTAATGAATCACCATGTATTTATTTGAGAACCAAAATGGTAGGGAAAATGGGATTTTATGGACTAATCAATTATTAACACTTGGATAGTTCTGAGTGAAAAATTTCTCAAAAATTAAATATTAAAAGATTAATGATGATAAAAACTACATAGATATTCCACCAGATGAATTAGGTTCCCTAATTATTGATGATGCTTTTTTTTTTTTTGGTCAAGAATTAATGATGATGCTAAAGGGGTTGTAATGCCCCACGAAATTTTGACATTGTAATTTTATTTTGGGCCTCGGCCCAAATTAGTACCAAAAACGAACAGAAAAAATCCTCTCGAAAAAGAATTCAGAAATTTATTGGCTAATTGTTAGTTAGCAAATATTATTCCTCTAACAAATTTTTTTCTATCGGATATCCCCGAAGGGACAAAAAAAAATTTTTTTTTTTCTTTTATTAGTATCAGTAGAATGACACATTGACACTCCTTCCGAGTTTAAAGCACTATTTATGGAAGCAAGATCTCAGCAGATTATACTGCTTTAAGTTGAACTGATGCTCACTAATTGTAAACGAATCACCAGAAATCCCTTTCATCATTCTGGGAGTTAAAATAATAAGAAATAATAATAAGAAATAAAATTGATTACTAAATTGTTTTAAGATCAACAACGGAATATAAAGGTAGTTTGGATTAGTTTTAAAAAGCACTTATTTTTTTAATACATTTTTTAAAAAGTTCTATTTCATATTTTTATAAATTTTTAAAAAATATATTCAATCATCAAAAATATTTTTAAATTTTATTTGCATAAAAAAATCTAATTCTTTTAATTAATTTATTTGGTATATTTTAACAGAAATTAAAAAATATAAATATATTTATTAGATATATTTAATTTTAACCATTTAAATTAATTTAATAACTATAAATATATTTTTACATTCTTATATAAGAATTTCATTCTCATAAAATACATTTTATATATATCTATAACGTAGAAAATACGAATGTTTATGGATTGGATGATCGTATCCACAAATTTGTGGTATTTATTTGCATCCAATTTGCAAGATGATCGAACCAGATTAAATCGCAAATATGACATCTATATCTGCAAATTCAATTTGTATATTTACAACAAAGAATTGATAAATTGTATTTATGTTTTATTTCAACTAATAATTATTATTCATATATATTGTATTCTTTTATTTTTGTGCTATTTAAGAAAAGTTGGTTTAATAATATTTTAGAAGTAAACATATCTAAAATAATAAAAAATGAGTTTTATTAGAGTGAAAAAAGAGTTTTATTAACTTTTTTTTTGTATAAAAATAAATTTTTTTATATTTTTATTTTATGAATATATTTGATATCTGATACAAATATAAAAATACAAATACCGAATCTAATCCTATGTGGATTAGATGAAAATTTTAGTCATATCTAATTTACAAACACCTGTAAATAACTGTCAATAAACATAAGGATAAAGGGTATCTATGACTTTTTCCTTATACGTAGTTGCACTAGCTGCTGGCTAGTTCTAAATAAATTAAAGGTCAAACTACAATAAAGAGAAATATATAAGCAAAAGAAAAATAATAATGATAATTTATTAATTTCTAAACAAACTAGGAGTCAAGTGCTAATTTTTAGGCTGAATTTTGATCTGGTTGTTAGTGGACTTTTTGTTTTCTATTTTATTTTTTGGATGAATTTGATTCATAACTACAGCAGCAAAAAATTAAATTTCAAGTCATAAATGATAAATCAAATCCATTATTTATATCAAAATCTCAAAAATAACACATTTCCATATATACATTATACTCCAAATTAATTCACATTCCTCAAAATCCCTCTTTCCATCTTTTAATTAAGTTGTTCAACTCTCCCAAATTCTTATATACCCTTCTTAGTTCTCAAAAACCTTCAATCAAAAACACCAAGACACAACTAAGAATGGTTAGTAAGAAACTCAAAATATGCATGTCAGTGTCAGCATTATTCTTAATCATAGTCATTGCTGTGATTGTTGCCTTAATCTTCACAGTCTTCAAAATAAAGGACCCTGTTGTAACTGTCCACCCAATAATAGGCCCAGGAAGCCTTTCAGTCACTAATTTATCCTCCAGTGTGTTCATACCAACCTTAATCACTATCACTAATCCAAATTATGGAGACTTTAGGTCTGTGAATTCCACTGGCCATGTAAATTATGATGGTAACGTTGTGGCAGATATTCCATTGGCCTCAAACTTTATTCCAGCTCGTAGCCAGATCAATATCAGCAGCAATGCGGAATTTAATGTAGCAAAGATGATTGAGGATCCGAAATTTTTGCTTGATATTGCAAGTGGGACATTGAATTTTACATCAGATGCTGTTATGCCTGGGAAAGTTATCATACTCAAGTTTATCAAAATGAAGGCTACAACACACAGTTCTTGTGATATATCTCTTGGTATTGTTTCTAATCGTGTGCATGTGGAGTCTAATTGTGTAACCAAAATCAAGATTTGATTATTGCTTAATATGTGATATCTTTGTTTAGTGATTGCAGGTCCAAGAATCAAGATTCAAAGTTGTTTATGTAGTTGTAGAAATAGGCTTAGCTTTTTATTTATTTTTAAGTAAATATTTATTTATGAGTATACTCGCCTGTGTGCTGCAACATATAAAAGGAGAAGAAAAATGGGGTGATGTTTGATTCTTACATTTTGATTTATTTTATTTTATAATGTCTAGTTATTATATTTATATACTCAATAGTTAATACTATGAAAAAAATCCTGACATATATGAGTCAAGAAATTAAAAAAGTTCCATAATTCAGCTTGTGTTTTCTTTCTCTATCCAGATTTTCTCTTCATTCCTGAAATTTCGTACCTCCAACAAAATTGTTATATACTATTAGCATTAATTCGTACCAGATAGCAAATAGAGAGATGTAAAATAGAAATTTTAATGGGTTTGTTTGAAATGTTTTTGTTTTCTAACTAATATCTTGTCCCAAAGCCTTCCATCTGCCTTTTTCGTGTAGGAATTTCGTTTTCATTCGTTCTTCTGTTAAATGTAGTCCTCTTGAGTTGAGCTAGGGCGGATTACATACTTCTTTTGAGTTTAGAAGTTATCTAAATAAAATTATAAAGAGTAGGTTAAAATATAATATTGTTATCATACTTCTATTCTAAATTTCTAATATCCCAAGTTCATTCCTTATTTTTAATGATAAGATGTTTCTGTAAGAATTCCAACTCTCAAATTAATATAGGTATAAGAAAAATTAAATTAGAAATTATACTCTCACAGCTAAATGAGTGGTGGTTATAGAAAGCTATGTAATAAAAATTCACAAATCTATTCTATTATATAAAAATCGGATGTTTGCACTTAATGATGGAGCTGACGTGGCATGTTTCGAAGAGTGTTTTTCGATTTAATTATTTTAACTTATTCAATACAAATTATTACCATAACTTAATTATATCAGCTAATTGATTTCATTAGATATTTTAAATATTAATATAATTTATTATAATATATATCACTTAATTAATTTTACTACATTAATTATAAGTTGTTATATTAGTTAATTAATTTATTCATTTATAAAGTCTGAAATAAAATAAATAATATATTGTTTATTCTAATTGAATTCATTAAATTTAATTATACATTATATACAAATTAATAATAATTTGTAAATTATTTTATATTATATATGTATTAACAAAATATTATATATGTCTTAATGTGTTAATTAAATATTATATACGCACAGAAAAATAAATACAAAGATGATTTATATAATATTGATAATATTATATTAGCACGGTAATTTTTTTTTTGATATCATATAGTATTGATAATGATAATGATAATATTATTATATAGTATTATATAAACTTTCTAATATTAGTATAAAAAATTAGAAAATTATTCCTTATGGTAATCATTCTTAGTGGAATAGTGTGTCCCTTATATAGTATTGATAATTGTTACTTAATTTAAAGTAATTGTATGTTGGTATCTTAAGTTTATTTTTTAATAATGGCCTAAATAGATAAATCTAATTGAATTGAATGATTATATAAAATATTTTATATTATTAATATATTAAAATTAAATTCATTTTTTGGTACAAAATTTTATAGGTGAAATTTATACAAGATTAAGTTATTTTTTATTTTTTATTTATTTTATCTGTGTTATTTTATTTAATTTTAAGTAGCGTCATATTTACAATTACCGCCAGTACAATATTTTATAAAATATGAAAATCAATTTTTTTCTAATTTAAATATCAATGTTTGAGTTAATTTTAATTTAACTTTTTTAAAGTATTGTTATCTTTCATTTAGATCTTAATTAATTTAAAATATAAAAATACTAATATATTTACTGTCTCTTTAAATAATAATAACTTTAATTTATTTACTGTCTTTTTTTTCTTTTATATTTTGTTTAGCAAAGATAATATATGGATTAGGATGGAGTTAAAAAATACTCTATGCGATACATGTTTGGCACTGATAAATTTATATGAAATAGAAGAGAAGAAAACAAAAAGCTAAAAAACACTTAGTTGAATGGTGTAAACAGATTCATTGAAGACAAGTGTCCGTGGATTCTCATGTCTCATCTCATTTTTCGAAGTTCAAACACATTTTAAATGTATGAATTTTAATTATATTTGTTTTTTCCCTCTTCAATAAATACTACAATCTCTTCCTATTTTTGCTATAGGCTTGTCTTTTATTTAAAAAAACACACAAAAAATGTAAAAAGAAAAATCAAAAAAATTAAAGCTGATATTATATTTTAAAAAATTAAATGCTCTTTTAATTAAATATCTATGTAATTCTTATCTAGATATATAAATTGTATTTTAATATATTGAGTGGTAAATATAAAAAATATATAATAGATAAGTTAAAATAACGAATAATGAGATATCTATCTATTCTATTTATTCTATTATATAATAATCAAATTTTTGCACTTAATGATAAAGTTGACGTGGCATATTTCTTAGAATGTTTCCTAATTTATTTATTTTAACTCATTAAATACAATTCATTACGATAGATTAATTATATCAACTAATTGAGATATTTAAGTATCACACAATTTAATATATGTATATCAATTAATTGAATATAATTGTTAGAGTATAATTAGGATAATTAGATCAATTAGCATTATTTAACATATCTAAATATTTATTATAGGATATTACGTCTTTATTATTTCGATTCTTTTAGCACCTATAAATACCTTTCTATATTGTATCATTTTACACAACTTGAATACACACAAATCGTTTTTCTACTACTGCTCTCTTACCCTTTCTAATAATAATAAGTACAGTTTAATTTGGTTAGAAATTCATTATTTTATAGTCTTCTATAAAATAATCTTTTTATCACTTTGGATATTTTAACTCTTTTTTATTTTTTTTCTCTTTACATGTAATTTTGTTATGCAGTAACTTTGTTTATTTAATTATTTAATGATAAAATATACTCAAGTTAATTCTATCATATAATAGTTTATTTTCTCCTATGTATTTTGATTTGTGTAGTTACTATTGATCTTACTGTTTTCGATCTTACAGTTTTTGTTTTCTTGAATTGTTCTTTATTTTTTTTATTACTTGATAATTAAAAAAAGCAAAGAACAGAAAAAAATGGTCAAAGACGAAGGTTAGAAGTCTAAAGCAGTAACATCATTCCTCAGCATTATTATTATTAATATGAACTTTATTATTTCTTTTCTAACATTTTTTAATACAAGCTTCGTTTCTTTTTATTAATTATTATTAATACTTTTATTCTTTTCTTCTCTAATTATAAATCTCCTTATAATAATTTTTTGATCGGATATTTTTTTGCTCTAATAACATTTTTTCTCTATTTTTTGTCAAAATTAATTTATATTAGAAAAAAAAGATAAAAGTAAATTTTAATATTCAAATTTAAATAAGATGTGCAAAGAATAACTATTGAATTCATTTGGTCAATTTAAACACTTGGTATTATCGTTATTGAAAATTTCAAATACTATTATAAAATTCTAGATATTTTTATTTTGTTGTTCTTAAATTATATATTATTCCGTGTATTTGAAGAGTTTCATCTTTTTGAAAATAAAGTATGACATTATATACTTTTTAGATACAATAAATGAATAATAAGGTTAAAGTGAGTAACAAAATTGATTATAAATAAGAAACAAATTTTTAAAATTTCTAGCACAATTAACAAATTTTTAGTTTCAAAATAATTGTTTACTCTATTTTTTATCTTTTATTTGATTTTTTATAATTTTTTATTTATTTTTTTAATTAATTATGATTGTAATAACTCATCATAAATTTGTGTTTCGTAAAAAAAAAAAAAATTATCAATCATAAAACACAGAAGACTTAACCAAAAAATTTAAAAAATATTGATTAATTACAAAATAAAAAATTATAAATGGTGCTTTAATTATGTTGTAAAATACAAATTGAGACTATTTAAAATTAGTTTTTTTACCATTAATATTAACTTCAATCATAATAAGGTAAAAAGTAAAAATTGTATATAATAATTTAATTTTATTATTTATACTACCAAAATTATTCTTTAATGTATTATATCCTATTTATTTTTATTCATTGATAATCATTAGTTTTTTATTTTTAATAAAAATTTGAATTGCTTAAATAAATTATTGTTCAATTAGTAATATAATTATTGTGATATTTATTTTGTTCAGTAATATTTTTTTTGTTCAGTAATATTTTTTAATTTATTTAATCTGATTAATCATCTCTTTCTTATTTTATGCTAATTTAATTAATTAAAGTTAATAAATTTTAGTTATTTTAATTCTTGCAACTTTTTATTATAATAATATATGTCTATTAATGTATTAATATAATTTTAATATTTATATGTCACTAATAATAATAATATATAATATGTCTAATTGTAAAAAATTTATTATTTTTTATACGATTAGATTAGACATATTTATATTCAATTCATTTGATTATTTAATTAAAATTAATTATATTAAAAGATTATATTAATATTATGGTAGACTAATTATATTATTATTCATTAATTATATTAAGAGATTAAGATTATGATAGATTATCATTATTTGATTATTTTTTTATATTAATTCAGATGTTTAGTTTCTTTTTATTATCATTTTTATTCTCTTATTCTATGTGTTTATTCCCATAAATCTTACTAAATTAAATAAAGTACTGTATATCTTTTTTTGTTCTTCTTTTATATACATGTAAAATTTATTAAATTATTTCTCTTCCATCTAATAATTTTGTTTCTCTTCTATTTATATTTCTTTCCTTTAATATTTTATTGGTTCTTATTTTTTTAAATTTTATTTTAATTTATGTATTTGTTCTTACTATACCCAATTTTTTTATTTATGTGTAATATACATTCTTATATATGTTATAGAAATATGATTTGATTCCATTAACTTACTAATTTTTTTTGAAAAATCTAAAGGTAAAGCACAAAAATATATTTATAGATATTTTACTTTAATTTTTTAACTAAAAAATATAATTTTTTATCATATTAGTTGGAATTCAAAGTTAAATATGAATATTAATTTTTGAAATTGAATAAATATATTTTAAATTTTTTGCATCTAAAAATAATATTCTATCAATGTTAGAATTATTTAGATGGATAAGTAATAGTAAATATAGAATTATTTAGGATGGATAGAACTAAGTACATCTTTTTATTAAAAATACGAATTTAAAAATATTATATTCAATTCTCAATAGTCAACCTCTCATTGAACCATTGTATTTTCAAAAGATCTTTGAAAAAATGAAATAGTTTTAGGTGTATAAATTTTGTAAAAATTTAATTAATTTAAGATATTTATTATCGTTGATTAAAAAAGTAAATTGAAATGACAATTTAATATTTCTATACTCTTAAAATATTATTTATTTATTTTTCTAGCATTCTTTATCATCCAACGATTATATTAATATAATTTAATTCAATAAAATTATTTATTATCATTTGATTGAATAAAATTTCTATTTTAGCTGAAAATTTTAGGATTTCTCAACCTCAAGATCATCCATGTTAAATCATTAAAAAATATAACTAAGAGCACGGAAGCGTCTCTTCATTCGAGAGTATAATTGAGATCTAGAGCACGGAAACGTCTCTTCACTCGAGAGTATGATTGAGATCAGAGAGCTTGGCTCTTGTGGTTCTTTGATCTTCGTCAACCAAAACCTTCTGTATTTTTTATAGGGCTGAATCACAATTTTACTGTGGGAAAAGAGCTATGAAGGCGAGTTTGATGTGTTGGAGACCAAAATTCTAAAGTCATTATTTATATTTGAGTGTGACACTCATTAAACCCTAAAACTCAAAAAAAATAGTATTTATGATTTTAATCTCAATTATCCAAATCAAAAGTAATAATGACTTATTTAATTTAACATTTATGACAATAAATGAGATCACCGTTATATAAGTCATTTAATGTGAAATTACTTAATTTACGATTATAATTAATATATGTATTATTCATAAATATATTAAGAAATAATAATTTCCTAACAATCTTCTACTTGGGTTATAAATATATATTTTCCTGAGATAACCTCTTATAAATTTTACGCGTAAATCTGAATGTTATTTCTCTTATCACTTTAATAATCTGGTCTATCTCATATATTAGTTATAAAATTACCGAAACTTTTATCACATTAGTGTCACAACAAAACTATGATGATCCCATACTAAAATACTCAACCACATAGATCAAATTTGGATGAGAAAATTCAGAAATTACATGCAAAAATGATCTCATGCATGTCTATTTTTAACTTGAATAAAAATTTTATTTTATTCGGTGACAGACTCAGATGAAACTGCAACGGCAATATCCGGGCATAGCGAAGGTGACTAAGTGACGAGTCTGTAGAAGAAGAAGAGAAGAACTTAACAGACTTACAATGAGAGAGAGAAAGAGAGAGAGAGAGATAGAGAGGGAAATTTACCTAGAGAAAAAAGAATTCGGCAGGAGAATGGTGGCGACGGGCTCAACAACGACGGTAACGGGATGAGTAGCGATGATGACATAAGCTGTGAACAGTGACAGACCCAAAAAATTTTAGTAATGGGGACAAAAATATAATAAAATTTAGGTCTAGATATTTTTTTGCTTCCCACGATATTCAACAAGTTAAGGACTAATCCGTCATGAATTTGAATTCCATTTAAGAATCTACAATTGGCTGGCAATGAGTTGCTATACATACGAGACAGAATTTGAACCCTCAATACTTATTTAAGCGGACGACTAAGTTGATCACTTGATCAATCTAAATTGGTTTAGATATATTCAAAATTTAAAATTAGAACTATCTAATACATATTGATAAGAACTAGAAATATACACACTATCATTATTATAATATTTAAAATAATAAAAATATAATTTCATACACATAGTATAATATTTAAAATAACAAAAAAATATTTATAAGGACTTTTTTATTTTTAACATGACTAAATATTATTTTTTTATATATATTTTTAAACAATTATTTTACTTAATTGTCAAATCTACTTATTATAATTTTTATAGTATAAATAAATTTTTTAACCAAAATAATTACAGTATATTAATACATAGATAATATATTTTTTATCTTAAACAATTTTTAAAAAATCACTAATAATTTAAGTTGTATTTAATTAGAAAACTAAGTTTCAATTTAATTATTAATTAATTAACTAATATAATATAATTAATTATCACTAATTTCAAATATAATATAATAAGTAGTATATATGTATATAAGTATTACTTTAAAAAAAAAATTGTGGGGGCAAATGCCCCCTCTATATTAAACGTGGGTCCGTCTCTGGCTGTGAAGGACGATGAAAGTTGTGAATAGGTAAGTGGCGATGGACTCAGCAACAATATGACATGAGCTATACGGTTTTTTTATGAAGAAGTCGAGAAGAAGAAGATTTTAGGTGAGGATGATTGAGTTTATCTTGCATGGCTATAAAGTATAGACCGAAGCTATGAATCATGTGTGATGTGAGGCAAATTCTAATTCCTAAAAAGTGTTTATATGTATATATTCGGGGCGAGTACACTCTAAACCCGTTCATACCCTATCTTGAGCAAAATCTGCCCCGACTCGGGTCAAGTTATTACCCTTTTCATCCGGGTATGGACGAGTCGGGTACATGCGTATTCGAAAACTCCTGCCAAGTCTATACATAACTTTTTAGAATAAATAAAATTTTAATTCCTAAAATTTAGAGTTAAAATTGAAATTGTCCATCATCTTTTCTTTAATTCAAAATAATGTCACATTATATTTAGCATTAAAATCATTATTTTTAACATAATAATTTTTTAAATGACATATATACCTCTTTTATTAACATATATTTTAAAATATTTTTTTTTTCATAATAATTTATTATTGTGATAG
>NW_026264851.1:1250789-1292813 GCF_000817695.3 Arachis duranensis
TAAATTGGTCAAAAGAATGGTTGTGATACTAAATATAATATTAGAATTATTTTAAATCAAAAAATAGATTAAAGACAATTTTGATTTCGTTTTTAAATATTAGAATTTAAGACTGTATTTATTTTTAGAGGTGACAACGGGATAGATAAAGACGGATTTTTGCTCTATCCGACTCCCATCATAAAATTCATCTCATTCCTATCTTCGATAGTAAATAGTTGAATCCTAATTTGTCCATGCGGGTATCCATCCCGTCTCTACCCGTCTTTGTGGATATCTGCCGCATAATTATTAAAATATAATAAGTAAAATAAAATTTTAAAATTTATATAACCATAATTACATATATAACATAAATTAAAATAAAATTTTAAATATAATATAATATTATAAATTATTTTACTAATTATTTTATATATATATATTATACATATACATACGGATAGGACGAATAATTACTCACCCCAAACGAATAGAAGCAAGATAAATACCCATAAATTTAAGTGGTGTTGCCTACTTATTTCTAATCTTTTGGTTGCTTTATTCTATAAATTAAAATAGAAACATTCCCTAAACACAAAATACATACATAGATATATTAAAACAAAACATACGCAAAAGTCAAAACCAAATTCTCAAAGTTAAACCGTTGGCAAGTCATGATATAGCTCATTCTAGCTGGATTCAATGTGGACATTTGGAAACAATTTTATTCTTTCAACCACTGACAAATTGAAAATAGTGTTCAATCGGAATGCCCAAGGGCGAACCTAAAAGGTAGAGATGGGCCTACTAAGTAAGTGATCCATTGGTTAGTATTCAGTACTCACACAGACCTCATTTCTCCTCTAACAAATTTGATCTTTCTTAGTCTTTTTTTTTTCATTTATTTTGTTTCACAATTTTATAGAAATAATTCTAAAATGATTATTGGATAGAGTCAAACATTTCCTTTAAACTCTTAACTAATTTTATAATTATTAAAATTTCTAGTTATTATATTATATAAAAAGTACAATTTGATGGGGTATAAAATCTCTGCAAGATCATAGTTATGTAGAAAGAAAATATTAATTTATTAACCAATTAAACCTATTTAAAATGGGTTTCAGACAAAAAAAAATATTACTAAAAATTTCAACCCTATTTTTAAGAATTTCAATAGAAAATAATTTAAAGCCAAAATAATATATCATCAATATAAAAAATAATAAATCTCTTGTCAAAATAAAGTAAAATAAACCTCCACTATAATATAATAACTAATTAATATTTTTTGAAAAGATACTATATGTGATTAAATAATAATATATAATAAATAAAATTATTTTCTCTTTGATATATAGTTTTATTTTAAATTGAATACATTAGTAACATTTATATAGATATATAGATATTTAATTGACTGGTTAATAAAAGAAGAAAAATGTTAAGTACTAATATATTTAAGTCAATACTATTAATTTTCTATTTTTTCATTAAAAAATATTGACTCTCTAATCTTTTCCATAACATAACTTGATTTAGGTGTGTACTATTATTAAAAATTTAAAACAGAGAAAGTGAGACAATAGAAATTTTGAAATATTTAATTATAATTTGGAAGTAATTATTGGAAACACAAGAAAGACAAAAAAAAAAAAGGTGCCATTGTTGTTAATATAGTTTTCTTCGTGGGTTTACCTTTTGCCTTGCCTCTTTGCTTCGCTGTCGTTTCGCCGGCCAACAGGCAAAAAGAAACAATTGTATCCGTTTTTTCGGTATCGTCTCATTGCAAATTCCATTCCTTTCTGTCACTCACTCTGCTCCCTTTTGATTGATTTTATCATATTTTCAAGATGAACGACCTTCTTACTGTAAGTTAAATCATCTTTCTGATTTGCCCCTTTCCGATGCAACAAAAAATTTTCAATTTTGACAACTGGGTCTTGTACTTCTGTTGCTAAAGTTTACGTTTTTGGATCGCAAATTTCTGTTCTTACTGTTGGATTTGATAACCTCTTTGTATTATGACTTGGGAGTACTGTGGATTTTTTTTCCAATGCTATTAAGGTTTGAATTATAGGGTAAGGACCTGGATTAATCACTCTTTGTTGTATTGAGCTTTGATTTTTAGTGCTTTACGGTGTTTGATAGTGGAATCTTCTTCTTCTTCTTAAATTTTATTCCTTGAAAGTGGTGTGTTGCTTTAACTTGGATCATGTTTTGGATCCCTATTTAGATTTGAAGTGGCTGTGCTCTCTGTTGTGCTATGCTTATTGATGCTTCCTAGTCTACATCGTTGCTTGATTTGTTTCCCACCTTAATGAGTGGAAGACAGAGCACTTGGTACATGTTTTGGGATTTTTGGATTTATTCTGATAGTGATCTTGGGATCTTTTTTTACTATTTTGTTTTATTATCGTTTAGTAACTTTGGAGCTTACTTAGATTATGTATCATGCTGTGGTCTTTTAAGATCTAAGTTTTAAATGTTTTTTCCCCTTTGATTTCGTGTCTTGTAGGATTCGTTTGCTGATGAAGGTAATCATGGTCAGCCTTCTAGACAAGGTGATATTGAAATGGGAATGCAGGTTCAGAGAAGCAACTCTGATCTGGGAATGGAAGCTTTTAATAAGCAGGTACAACCACTATGTGCATGCTATGTAGTCTTTTGATGGTGTTTTTAACTTGCCATTGCAGTTTTTTTTTCCTCTTCCCATCATGAATATTTTGTTTGATTCTCTTTTGTAATAGTATAGTGTTAGTTTAAGAGTGTAATGAAATTGGTTAGTTTCTCCATGTATATAATATTTGTTTTGTTCAAACTGTTTGTTCAATATTTCAGTTGAATAATTTGAAGTTACTAATATTATTTATTGTGTTATTAGATCCATGAGGTCGACAAACAAATCGATAAGCTCTCTGGGCTACTTCAAAAGCTAAAGGTACCTATTATCACCATCAGTTATCACTTTTTGTTGTTAGCTAGGTTTCATCTACAGCTGTTACTAAATGGAAATGTTGCAGGAAGCTAATGAAGAATCAAAAGCCGTTACAAAAGCATCTGCTATGAAAGGTATATTGCAATGCAAACTCCCCCTATATATTAGTCGAAAGCATGAGAGTCGAATTGGGTCATGATGTGTGAGATTTTTCTGGCATCAATATGGGCTATGTAAATATTCATGGTTAATATTGCATCAAATCAATAATTTTTAAATATATTGCCTTTTCCATTAGGACATTATGTGTGACTGAAACTTAATGCTCTATGATCACTGATGGAAATGCAACATCATTTTCAGCTATCAAGAAGAGAATGGAGAAGGATATTGATGAAGTTGGAAAGATTGCACATGGTGTCAAAACAAAAATAGAAGCTATAAACAGAGATGTAATGAGACGAAGATAATGACTTGATGTTGTTTTAGTAGATTTTAGTCCTGAAATTTCAAACATATGAGGAATTTTTTATATGGCCTTGTTATTTGCAGAACTTAAACAACAGAAAAAAGCCAGGTTGTGAGAAGGGAACGGGTATTGATAGAGCGAGGATGAATATGACAAAGTATGTTGGGAGCACATACTACTTATCTTCATTAGTATATATGATGAAACAACTTAAAAAGCTAAAATATCTATTTTATCTTGAAATTGCAGTGCCTTAACTAAAAGGTTCAAGGATCTAATGACAGAGTTTCAGGTATGTTTACATTTTTCGCACCTTACATCAGTTGTATTTCTCCATTTATGTCCATATTCTTAGAAGTTTTTTATGTTCTAGACTCTTAGACAAAGAATACAAGATGAATATCGTGAGGTTGTTGAGAGAAGAGTTATTACAGGTTTGAGCATTTTCAGCTCCTTGATAAATTCACTTTTGTTGTCCTATGATAGTAGTATATATTGTTCTTCGATCTATTTCACTATTTTTCTGAAAAGGTTTTCACTTTGCGGTTGAATTATTTCTTTGACAGTCACTGGAACTAGGCCAGATGATGAGGTGAGCTTCACTTGTGAATTTGTTACTTGAGATGAAGAATACACTGCATATAGATTTTGTTGTAATTGGCTGTTTTATGGCTGTCTTAGACAATTGATCACCTGATTGAAACTGGAAATAGTGAACAAATCTTCCAGAAGGCAATTTTAGAAGCAGGACGAGGACAGGTACTTGGTTTATGTTCTGTTTTGAAATGTCCCCCCAAAAAATAATTTGAAAATTGATATGGCGCTATGCCATCATTGTTGTCAATCTGTCTCTCTGCCTTCTTCTCAGAAGAGGAGGGGATTAGCGAAAGTGCGAAATGTTTCATCACGATTTTATGAAGTTTTTTTTTTTATCCAAAGCGTAGTAGCTGCATCAAGTGAAGTGATGTTTCACGTTGTACAGGTTGTAAGCACAGTAGAAGAAATTCAGGAGAGACATGATGCTGTGAAAGAAATTGAGAAAAAGCTTCTTGATTTGCACCAGGTTTGCATGGATAAAAATCTCAGCCTTAAATATTTAATTAAGTTGATGATACCATTATGAATATGCCAATCGTATTTCATCATTTCAGATTTATCTCGACATGGCAGTCTTGGTTGATGCTCAGGGAGAGATTTTAGACAACATCGAAAGCCAGGTTTGTTCATGCTCCCTCACAACCTCGGATTTTCTGTCTGTATATTTGTATGTAGAGTGCAGGCAATGTCTAGTTCAGTTTGCGATAATGAGAGCCTTGTTCAGGTCAACAACGCAGTCGATCATGTCCAGAGGGGGACAACGGCACTTCAAGGTGCTAAGAAACTCCAGAAGAACACTCGAAAATGGACGTGCATCGCCATCCTTATACTATTGATAGTAGTAGCTATAATAGTTGTCGGCGTTCTTCATCCTTGGAAGAGTAGCTAGGGCAATTGATCATGGCCCTTTTATCCCTTGTCAATATACTTTCGTTCCTTGAGTTGCTTTCAGTAAAGCATTTGTACGAGTGAAGCGGGACGACTTGTTAGCACAGGATTCTTGAGTCTTATTTTTCTTTTTCTTTTTTTTGAATATGATGCTTGATATGTCTGGTGTGTTGATTTCTGACCTTATTATATACATTGGTGTGTCTCAATATGAAATTCACATTCTTTAATATACCTTCAAAAGTATATTTCCATGTTCCATTCTAAAGCAGCTTCTTCTTCCATTTGGTAGATTTAATCATGTGTTATTACTTTGATTAGAACGACAGTGCACTCTCTTTTTGTTTTACTTCCATGTTTACTGGTTTATGCTAGAGTACCGTTTGCCGCCGGGCCAGTACTCGGCGGACAACCATGTTTTAGCCACCGAGTCACTAGTTCTTATGTTCTTAGGCTGCATTTGGCTGCATTTGGAATAGAGACTGAGAGATAGAGACTAAGATTAAATTAAGTTTCTGTATTGAGTTTGGTGTAAAATGTGCAGGATTGAGTTATGTCTTAGTATCGTGTTGGAAAAGGAAAACTAGGGTTAGATTTAGAATTTGAAAACTTGAAGAAGAGTAATTTTGAACCAGGGTAGCTTAACTTCCAAAAGTAGTTTCAGTATTCTTTCCTTTGAAGAATGCTTTTGGTTCTCAGCACAAGTTTTGGAGGGTTGAGTACACAATGTATAGTTTTTTTTTGTCTTTTCACCTTTTATTTTCTGCCCTCCAATTTATTTTGAAAATAACATAAATTCCTGGACATTAGTGGGTAATTAAAAAATGGAGTGAAATAATTTCCTATTTCTCACTCCAACCAAAATTCTCCCAATTTACATGTTCGGTAAGACCAAATGAATTTGAGAAAGTTGTGAGAACCAAAGACAAACCCTTATTCTTCAATTTAGTTCTATGAAAACAATGCCTGATTTAGAATAGTTATTAAGTGATGAAACTAATTTTTTAGTATAATGGAATTAAGTCTCAATTTTTGAGAAATTATTTTGCTAGCAAACAAATCTTATATATAGGTAGTACTCTATGCATCAGACAGAAGTTTAATGCTAAGATAAAGACTAAAGTTAAAGTGAAAAATGAAGATTGTTTGTTTTTAAATTAAGAAAAATATTTTAAGAAAAATAAAAAAATCATATGTAATGTACAATCCTCTTCAAAATTTAATTTCAATATTTAGTCTTCACCCAACTTCACTTCTCAGCAAAGAAATTTCTAAAATCGAAGGCCCTTTTTGTTTGCTTAGAAAATAAAATTGTTGAGCATCACATTTACATGACATTCCGCTTTATGCGTTATGTTATATATTGGATGAAGCCATGTAAACATGAAAAAGGGTATGCTGGTAACTAGCAAATACCAGCACATTATCATCGTAGTTTCATCATTTCCTTTTTAACTTTTATATCTTTTCTTGCTGTATGCTAACATAATCTGATTATTATGGTTAGGAGATTTTCTTATCTTTATAGATCATGGTTATGCTCCATTTATAATTGCAATTCTCAATAAAATGGCTGAAATATGGTCCTAAATAAAAAGAAAAGAGCAAAGCACTTTTCTACATTGGGTATATTATTATATGCATATCTACATCAAACATGTCTATGAATTTCTTAAATTTGTGACTGATTATCTAATAAAATTGTCATTTGCGCATTATGCCGTATAATATTCAATAATTTAAATTTGTGCAACATATAAACTAGTTAACTTCAAGACTTTCCATCATGGATTGGAATATATGTATGTATTACTTCATATGTTTTCAATATACTATATTTTAATATATATTTTATATTGATAATTGAATTGATATCTGATATTGGTGTATACATATAATGGTCAATATATACCTTAAATCCTAAAATTTGTATTATTGTGAGGTGGTTTCACAGAGTTGTGTGTTGTCTTTCAAGTTTTGACTGGTTTTGATCCTTTTTTTTTCTTGATTCGATTCTCATATAATTGTTTAAAAATAATGCACAATGTTTTTAAGCTGCTATAATATCCCAAGTTCATGTTTTGCAGCAGGAAATTTAGTGATCTTCATTTGTTGGATAATCAGCAAAGTCGTCTATCATTTTAGTTTACTAATCAGATTTGCATTTTCCTCCCAAAATGGCATTCTACTTGACAGGTGACAAACGCAACTGATCATGTTAGATTGGGAAACGATGCTCTTCAAACTGCAAAGATTTATCAAAAGAGGTCAAGAAAATGCATGATCATTGCTGTTATACTGGTCTTGATCATCGCCGCCATTATCGTGATCCCCATTTTGAAAACAAGGAAGAAGTGATGATCACCACAAGAGAAAGTGACTTACTCAAACATAGGAAAACATATGTTACATAACATTTACGAGAAAATTATACACGAAATCTTTTTGTTGCTGTGATTTGTCCTGGTTTTGATACTTTTCCTTTCTCAAACTGGCTCTGCTTGAATAATTGAACATCTTATGAATCATAAGATATGGAATTTTTCTCTCCTTTCACTGACAACTTGAGAGAAAAATTAGTTCTGCAATACATGGACCATGACTCTTGTCATATAATTGATATTTACATCCATCATTTTGTCTATTTAACTGCAACTTCAAAAGGGACTGTGGCAGGAGCTGTGAACTATGAATAGTTAATTGGTTAAACATATATAATATATTTGGATTGATGATTGAATAGGATTAATATTTGATTAATGATTCAGGAAAACAGATGCAAGTATGCATACACTGAGGTAAGCCTGAATTTTGTCAAATACCCTACTAAAACTAATTCAAATGGCTGAGAATGATCACATGAAACCAAACCTTGAAAGCATTAATAGATGACAATGGTAGCAAAACTTAAAAAGATGTAAGACTCCAATCTTACCTGCTTCTTTCATGTTGATGTTACCATGTTAAGTAGTCTTTCATGATCCCATCCTCATTTATGGTAACTGATTTCAGATAGAATAGCCTTTCTTGTTAGCCAAATAGCTCATTTCATAAGCTTGGACATATGCACTCAAGTGCTGTTCCTGCCTGTGCTATCATCATACAATATCTCATGCATTACCACCTAATTTTTAGAATGATTTCAAATTTTGATAGCCTTACCACCTATTGTCCAATGTCCATAGCTATAGTAGTATCATTGATTAGTTATCAAAAACAACTTTCCATGGAAAGTTGATTTCGCAGAGGTGGTTGTGACCCCAAGTGAACCTGACTTGCAATTCAGGGGTTCAAATATTGTCACCTATAATATCTAACCATCATTGGGGCCTGGAACTGCCAAGCAATCCCTTAGACCGGAAACCAACTTCTCTATCTGAGCATCTAATCATTGAGGAAAACAAGAAGTTAACATGAAAGTTCTAAATGCATAAAAATTCTTAAAAGATAATTGAAAGGCCAATTTGATTTTGTGCTCCTTGTCCAAGAGGCTTATGGAATTGAGCTTTAGCAATTCGACTTGATGCAAAATGGGATTACGGACTATCCTCAGACCACGATTTTGATAATCTCATTGCCAATAGCTTCAATAAACAAAATGCATATGCAAGAACATTTGTCAACACCAAGCTACTAGCACTCACTACTTACAAAGGTTTCCAACTTCAACCATCTATCCATACCCTGTGACTATGAAGAATACCTTAAAAGGCTAATATATTTCATTTCACTGGCATTTTTTCCTCACCAAAAGAATAGCAGGAACTCCAGCTTCTCCAAGACTCCAACTAAACTCATCTATAAGCAAATAGATTCAACTTTCAGACTTACAAGACTTTGCTAGTTAAATAACCCAACAATCAAATGGGAAATTTTGTTACTATCAGAATTGAAGCAGACACATGGAAATAGAGAAACAGTATAATATGCTTTTGAGCATCATGGATAGCACTATTTCGTGACAAAAAGCATGAGTATCAAATTATCAAAATATGAAAAGTCATGCCAAATGCCAATCAATAGCTTGGATTTTTCTTCAAATAATCTATTGTAAGATCACAAACTCCTAATAAAAACAAGCAAGGTAGCAATAAAATTATCACAGCTTGATCATCTGAAAAAAGGATCTAAATTCAAGCAGCATAGCAAGACCAAGCTTGGATATCTAAAACCACATGATTTTAGGTCAGAGGTGAACATTCAGCCCAACACCAGTTGTTCTCAAAATTTCACATTGAACAAGAGAGTTATAAGGAAATTGATCGAGCTATACGCAAGCTGTTATTTTTACTGAAAAAAAAAATCAATAAAACAAAAAATATTAAAATTTACCATTTCCTTGAGGAAGCAACACCAAATATCAAATCAACAAGATCTAGTTAGATTTAAAAGAACCAGAGAGATAAAGAAAGAAAATCAAATCTAACAGAACATACAACATGTCAGGCCAAAAGATAAAAAGCGACATAGTTATACGCCCGAATCTCGAAGGGGGGAAATAAATCTCTAACCTTGAATTTGATTGAAGCTGAGAGAAAAAAATAAAAACAGTGAAGGAAATAAATAAAATAGAGAGTCAAAATTCGCAGGTTGAAAAGGTTCGAATTTGATGTATGGTTGGAAGAAAAAGAAGGTGCATATTATTCATGGCGAATCAGCTTCAACGTGCCTCATTATTCAGATCGATGCAGAGACAGAGAGAGAGAGAGAGAGAGAAAGAGAAACAGCGACAGTGGATCTTGTCATCTATTGCAAAATAGTGAAATTAATTTTTTTTAAATGTTTAAAAAATATTATTTTAATTTTAATAATATCTTTTAAATGTTATCAAATTATAAAGTCGTAATCATTATAATAATAATAACCACCATAGCATATACTTAAAAAAATGTCACCAAACTTCTATTATATATCTAGATATAGAAAAAAATTTAGGGTCCAGATTTTTTACTTAAATTTACTATTATTATATATTTATTTTATAAAAATATAACTATATCATGTATGAACTTTATTATTTTAATTTAAAAATAATTAAATTCTCAATTTTTATTTTACTAACTTTTTTTATTGTAGAAAAATTAATTCATATATTATCCATTAATATATATTCTTAATCAGTCTTTCCTTTAATTAAGTATTAAGATTTTGATTTTATTTTTTTAAATGTAAAACTTTGAGTACATTGTTTTACACTTTTACCCGTCAAAATATTTACAAGTCAACAAAAGATTAATTACATATTTGTCACGTTGAAGTGTGTGTTTGGATTACAGTTTGCAAACGGGAGTTTGCATAAAATTGATTTTGCAAACTTGATTTTGGTCAAAAGTAGGTTTGTGTTAAAGTGATTTATGTTTGGTAATTTTTGTATCAAAATGGATTATAATAAAATAAATGTTGTTTGGCTTATACCATTCAAAATCACTTTTAGATAAAAAATTACTAAAATAGACATCAACTTAGATTTTTTTTTATATTATCCTATTGTTTTAATTTAGATATTTAAATAGATTTTATTAGTTAATTTTATAATAAAATTAATATTTACTTACTAAAATAAAAATAACATATAAAAATAGACAAAATATTTTTTTAAATAAAAATAAAAATTATATATTTTAGATATATATATATTGTTACGGTGGGTAACCGGAGATTAATACGACGGATGGCGTTTGGCGGCCCAAGTGTATGATGGAGGAGAACTCCGGAAAGGTCCGCAACTCGGGAGACTCCGTCCGACTTGTGCTCGCGCGTGAATGGGGGGTGGTACCTGCAAAGACACTCCGATGCCTAAGTTAGCAAGAGTGTGAGCAGGTCTAGAGAGTATGTTACTTTAGTATTTTTTTACATCGTACTCTTATTCTAGTACTCTCAATAATCTTATTCTTAATATTAATTTGAAATCCAACGTTTATGATTTTATTATTATATATGATTAATTTTTTATTTAATTTATCTTTTTTAATGGAATCATAATCTATATTATAAAAAATTACACTAAAATATAGTATAGGAGAATTATAATTATAAAAGATAGTACTGAAAATAATAAAAAAAATTAAGTGATTGAAACAAATCTAAAAGTTCTTAATGATCTTTTTATATAATATATTTTTAGTATTTTTAGTACTTTCTTTTAGTATGTTATAATTTTTTACTATCATTATTATTTACAGTTAATTTTTTTATTTAATTTACTTTACCTAATAGAATTAATAAATCATATTATAAAAAGATAATAACAAACATAATACATAAAAATCACGATTATAAAAGTGTATAATATCAAACAAATAGTTAAAAAAATAAAAATAATAAATAATAGAAAATTAGAGCTCATATAAATAGAAATAACAAGAATTTTATAAATAATACAATAACATATACAAAGGATAAAGTTGGTAAAAAGTAAATAAAATGTTAGTATCTATGGCTAAAAGTCCGTTAAGAAAACGCAGAAGCTAAAAATAGTTGCTTCTTGTAAACGCTGGTTTTGGCAGCAGAATCACTTCTACGTTCATGAGAAAAAAATTTGCCAAACCAAAAGTTGAAACTTTCAAGAAATTTAAACGTGCTTCTTCCCTTCCAACGATTTCCAAACACACCCGAATAAGTTGAAATTCTAGGACATTTTAACCGAGGGAACCTATATAATATATAACCGCTATTCATGATCCATATAATATGATTATTTGGACTTGCATACAAATAAATAAATATACAAATTTGAATATTTTCCGAACTAATATAAATTTACACCAACCATTTTATTTAAAGAAATTATATTTATACTATTCTTTGGTATATTATTTATGTGTGTATATTTGTTATCTTTATCAATTAATGTTAATTTTAAAATAAAAATTATATATATACAAAATGTACATAAAATTAATACATATAGTATCTTCTAATTATAATTTATAATTTTATATCGAAGAATGAAGATGATACTAATACCAGCAAGTGGATAAGTGATTATAATTTATAAATTGAAAGTAACCATACACGCCAAGTAACATTTAAAAGATCCACAATATATCACAAACACCAGCTTTTAAATTCTAACTTCTAAGGTAATTGCTTGAACCCATTTTTGGTCAAATTTAAACCCAAATACAGATAAAAATACGTGTACTAAATTATATTAAAGCACACTTTCTTTTGTTTTGGGTCTCATCATCACAAACTAAAATTCATTGAGCTCCCAAAAATTTCTTGCTCCAAGCCAAGAGTATAGTTTCTGTGGCAGAATTTAGTCATTCGTTTCTTGATGAGTATCTTGAAGTCCAATACTTCTCTATTTCATCAGCTGTTCTTCCGGGAATTCTTCCGGCAATTAAGGACCACCTGCTATGGAAATTAATTAAAACAACATATATTATTATTTTCTTAAGCTTATTCATATTACTATGTTTTGAAAAACATTTATATTTTTAAAATAATGCTACATATTCAAGTTCTTTTGTTAATCAAATCCAATCAAATTGGTCTAGCATAACAAAAATCAATTATGACTAATATTATTCTAAATTTTATTATTTAATTTGATTAGACTTGGTTCATAAAAAGATTTAGATATGTAGTATTATTTATATTTTTACTATTAGTTATGTAGTGTTTAGTTTTAAAAATATAGTTTAGTTTTGATGTACTGATAGTATAAAGTATTTTATTATTTTTAGTGATGTACATTACGTAGTTAAATGTACGTGTAAATTTTACATTACAGTGTATTAAAATTAACTTCTTAAAAATACGATACAAATTTAAGAATATATATAGTGACCTGTCCCCAACAAGTTTATACATCCTGGAAATAAGAGTTTTCTCATCCTCCGAAAATTCAACCTTGGAAGCTCGATTGGACACTTGTTCTGCACAATATAAACTCTCCAAAAATAAAGCACTAGTCATCACTTGCATCAATCTAAATGAATTATATTGTGTCATCATATATAACTCATAAAATTAGAGACAGAAAAAAGAAGAAGAGTATATATGTATGTAATCATCAATATGATCTCAATTAAATAAAATCTATATAATTATTCGATCCAATATTAAAATACCAAAAAGAGTGGTAGTAATTAACACAAGCTAAGAAAGCATTACATATTAGCTAGTGAGGAATATTATATTATATAAATTAGAAGAAATGGAGTATAACAAAATTAAAGGATTATTATTATATATTTATATACCTGTAGAGTTTGCAGAAACATGTTGAGAAGAAGAAGAAGAAGAAGAGTGATCTATGTCGTCCATTGTCAAAAATAATTTTCAACAAAAAGATATATAGATAGATGCGGAAGTGAAAGATATGTTAGAGGATGAGGAAGGTTATGAATTTTGTTGCTATTAATATATAGAAGCCGAGTGATTCTTTTTTCTTAATTAATTAATCAAAGGCACGTCAATGGTAGAACTGGAACAATAAAATGGCTATAGTAAAGTACAGAGAAGAATGAAGAATGGTAGTTGAACGTATATGTGACCCTTAGGTAGTTGAGCTTTACCATGTTACTATACATGTTAGTTGAAAGTAAATAATAAATTTAGAAAATGTTTTAGATCATTGAAATATAAAAACGGGAGAGAAAAAGCATAATAAAATATAATATACAATTAATTTTGTTGTTAAGAATCAACACCAGAAAAGCTAAAGCTTTGAAGGAAAATTGTGTCTGCTCCTCTTGGTTATCGATTTTATGGAACGGTGAAAGGTTATAGCTGCTGCTGGTTTTTGTTCTTTTTGCTCTTTAAGCTTGTTTCTTTTTCTAGTGTGGTTTAAGTAAAAAAAAAAAAAAAACACAATGTATAAATATAAATCAATTTGAGTTGATCGAATAATCAGTTCTCTCGTTCGCTTAAACAAATGTTGAGGGTTTGAATCTAGCTTTACATGTATATACAAGAATTCATTAGTCAACGACATCTTCAATAGAGCTATGATTTATATCGAATTAGTTATTAACCTGTCAAATGTACAGCCGTACCAAGTATTCCAATATACTATTCCTGTTAATTGTTTAATATGTATATATTACATTATGGTTAGTCTAAATTATATATTTAATTTATTTGTCAAGATTTTTTTTTCGTCAAAAAAAGAAAAGAAAAAAATTTACAAATTGCAAGTGAAGAGAATAGCACTTAATAGAATATGTTTAATTTATTAATGCTAATGTTAAATCACTTGTTAACAACAACTCAAGTGTAAGTAAATTTTGGACCAATAAATTTAAATGATAAAATAAGTATATAATTATACTATATTAAAAAAATAATATTTGAAAATATAAAATAGAAGCCATGAAGCAAGCAAATTGACACTGATGATTATTGATACAAATATATTCTTAATTTGCTTACATTTGTGATCAGCACAAAGTTAAATCTACAAACACCAACTCTCTGAAAAGAAAAGAATTCACAAGATATATAGAGAAAGAAAGTTTTTAAATATACCGGTACTGATCTTAATTATATATATTATATTATATTTTTTATAATTAAGATCAATAATTAAAAATTATTAAAATATCAATACACTTAAAAATTTTTCTATAAACAAAACTCATTAACATATTTTTGTGTATATTCAATTATTCACCACTAGTTCTCTTTCAATGTAAAGGAAAATAATGCCCATCACGTTTTATCATTTGCTCCCTCTGATTTCTTGACCAAGTTACGTTTGTTCCACCCCTACCGCATGTTTCATACCTCTTTTTTGCTTTTTTATATGGAACGAAGTTCCCTATGATGTTTAATTTTGCTTATATATTTATTACAATCACAAATAAAGTGGAACAATTTATTTCCATTATTATGGCATGTAATCAAATGATGACTAATGTGGTTGCTGACTCGGTGGGAGAAGGTAGGTTGTCACTTGTCATATCACATGTCTCTCCAATAATTTCAGATGAGTCAAAAAGAAAGAAAAACTGAATTATAATATTTCATATTGAATTAAAAAAAACTAATCACTAAATCAATTATTCCAAATTTGTATATCCTTATATGTGTTATTTTATATATTTTAATATATATTTATATAATTAACTAATTTTTATGTTCACATAATTAGTTAATAAAACTATATTATCACATGTCTAAAAAAATTAAAAAAATAAAGTATTGCTTAATTTTTAATATTTAGACTAAATTTTAGTTTTGTCTCTAATTTTTAAAATGTATTTTTTTATTCCAAATATTTTATTTTATCTTTTTTTAATTTTTTGATTAAAATTTATTAAAAAACTTATTTTTCATTATATTTTTTAAGTAGCAAAAAATCGTAATTGTAGTAGTTATAATAATAATTTAAAAATAAAAATAATAGAAGAATAAGAAAAATAAAAAATAATAATAAAATTTAGAAGAAAATTAATTTTTAACCGAATACAAAAATAGAACCAAATAGAATATTCAAGATAGAAATATATATAATATTTTAAATATTAGGAATAAAATTAAAATTTAACTAAAATATTAGAGACGAAATTATATATTTTAATAATTATCTAATAACATTTATAATATTTATCCCAAAATTAGAAGTATTTGTAAATCCAATCATATTAGATATAGTCAAAATTTTAATCTGATTTACATTTTCCTTATTAGATCAGATTGAATTCAATATCCATGTTTATTATATTTGGATTTAATCCACACATATCCAGAAAATAAAAATATTAAAAAAACTTATTTCTATAAAAAAAAGTCAATAAAATCTATTTTTCACTATAATCAAAATTTTTTTCATTCTTTTAAATTTTAAATATTTTTATTCCTAAAATATTAATAAACTAACTTTTCTTAAATAACAAACATAAAATAATACTACATATATGAATAATAATTATTAATTAAAATAAAACATAAATACAACGTATATTATTTAATTATTTATTATTTAGTGTGAATTTTTAAATATATAGATGTGGTATCTTCAATTTGATCTGCTTAGAGTGCAGATCAATTCGATCATATTGCGGATATAAATACCTCAGATTTGTATATATGATGCGATCTATAAATACTTTTACTCAAAATTTAAGTTAATAAAAAATATATAAATTACTATGTCTTTAACAATGACATCGACGATAAATAACAACTATTTTTTGTTTTAAAAAGAGGGTTGTTCTTAAGATTAATTCTGAAAATTTTCATTACCAAATTAATTCGATAATGTATTATACATCTCTCTGAAAAAGTGAAAGGTGGAGTGATTCTTTAGATAAAGTGATGCACAAGGGGAAGAAAAGTGAGAAATTTATTCGAAATGGTTGCATGGGAACACACATATATAAGTAATCTATAATAATCTTTTACTACATAATACAATGATTAATTAAGAAACCTAGAGTAGATGATTACAGCACATAGGCCTCTTGAACTAACATACAATAACGCAAAGCTGGCTATTGCTTGAGTTTTAGATTTACAATCTTTTGCTATTGAGTAGTACTTAATTAATTAGAAACCATGAATCTTGATATTATCCTTCTTTACTATGCCAGCCTGCATTATAACAACATGGGAATTTATTATATTATAGATTACAACACCCATTTAAAACTATGACATTATTAAGGGTCATTCTAGTATGTTAATTACTTTACAGTAGCTATATATATTATTTAAAAAAAATAAAATTAAAATAATATTTTTATTATTTAAGAATACTTTTTAAAATGTATTGCTAGGATCCATCTATTATTAATTATTTAACGTTCACCTGCACAAGGAAGGTAGAAACATTTTTCCTTTGATCTCCCTGAAGTTGTATGACCTGCATAATATAGTGTTATTCCCTTCTCCTACTATTGGAAAAATATGCATGTAATGTTCAAATCTAAAAACCTTAAAGAATTATGATAGTTTGAGAATTTTTAATAATTATGATTTATAATTCAAATAACAAATGCTGTAAAATTAAAAGAGTATTAATTATTTAGAGATTAATGATCAAAATAATCCCTAAAAAATTATACGTCAATTTAGTCCTCAAGTAATAAAATGCTTTAAATTGATCTTTAAAATATATACCTGGCCCAACTCAGGGTCCTGGACAACAGTACCATTACAACAAAACTCTTTCTTGAGGTCCTTAAGAATCTTGGAGTAACTGAATTCTTTCTTCAATCCTTGAACTGTTGTAAGGCTTTTCCTCCCGTTTCGCTGCTGCACCCGGATATGAACATAATCTTTCGCCCCGATACCTGAGTCCTCAGCATTTGCCTCAGCAAACGGATCTGTATGTATGTATGTTGTTCATTACCATATCAACTTAATAACATACATATTGTGTATTCAATATTTTTTCAGACTAAAAACAGAACTCACCAAAAGTAGATGGAATGTCGTTTGTGTCAAATTCAGACATGAAAACTGCACTTGGTTATTATTTGTATTCAACACACACTCTTTTCAATAAATCTAATCAATTCAGCAAAGTCAGAAATAAAATGAAATAACTGACGTATATATCAACCTTGATAATTCTAAATGAAATCCTCACGCTTATATGTAATAGGGGAATTTAGGGAATTGCAGTAACGATCATAACATACATGATAAATACCTGAAGCTTGTTTTGGTATGAAGGTGATTTTTTCTTTTCCTTTAATTTTTACTAAAAGTAATTAAGGATTAAAAACTTTGTCATGCTTTAATATATAGCGGTTGAGAGAAGTGCTCCCAGCCGCCCAAATTTGTTGTGGTTGTTGTAATACTTTTGTTCAAACTCATGTTACAAATGTTTAAATCATGACAATAATCCCTTGACAAATTTAATTTTCATAATTTATTTCAAATATTGTGACAAGTAATTATATATTAACTACTTGATTATTATGATTATCAATTAAAGACAATACTATACTACAGTTTATTTATAAGAGAGAGTAATTAATAGGTTGAACCAAACATTCACAAATAAAAGGTAATTTTTGTTTATCAATAACATTATTCATATACTAAACATTTTGATATCCTATAAAAATACAATTGTTATTAATTAATTATATATTTAAATTATTTTTCTAATTAAGAAAATACATGTTAGTTATAAAACAATATTAATATTAAAATAATGTCTAAAATAAAAAATTAAGACATATTGAGATTGTTTATTTATCTACTTAAAGAAAACAAGTTTGTAAACTAAGTTTAATTGCGTAAATGCTTATATATTTATTACAGTAATTTTAAGTAATTTAAATTTTTCAGTTAATATTATTTAATTTTTTAAAAATATTTTTGTTTATCTTATATTTTAGACTTTAAATTATAAACTTTTAATTTTAAATTATAAATCTAAACATTAAATTTGACTGGTAGCTAAATAAAAGTTTTTGGTTTTTTTTTTGGACTTGGTAGTTAAATAAAAGTTGATTCTCTATTTTGTTTTCGTTTATTTTTATCCAATTTTTTTTGCCAAAAATCTAGGTTTACAACAGCCATGGGCATACCTGGAGCATAATGGGCTGGCACATATTCGGGCCAGAGACCACAAAATTCGGATACGACCCACCCGTTGTTTAACCCGGAAACCGCGTGGATTTAGTTTCAACTTTCAACTTTCAAGTTTCAACGATTGCTACTGGAATACAGATGCGAATCTCGGGTTTTCCATCTTCCCATTAACCGAAATTCTTTCTCCTAACAGGTAATTTTCTCATCTACTAAGCTAATTCTCTCGATTTCTCTTTTCTCCTTTTCCCAAATAATTGCTGCAACCTTTTTTTTAATATGAAAAAAGTTAAAGAAAAGATTTTGAATCGCAATTCCAAATTATTGGTGCTTATATGTGTTTTTTTTTTTCAGCTTGAATTGCAAAACTGGTGTTGACAATTTCCCAATTGTAGAAGGTTTTGGTTCATGGGAATTCTAGATTTGGAGTTCCCACACTATCAGTGTTTGCAATTTTGAGAAGTTCTATTTTGATTTCGGTGAGTTTTAATGTTGGTATGGCTTCAAAAGTTGAGAATAGTAAAGCATGGAAATGGGGGTTGGGTCTGGTGTATATAGTTGCTGTGGCCACAATTTGGATAGCTGCTAGCTTTGTAGTACAGTCTGTTGTTGATGGTGGTGTGTCACCATTCCTTGTTACTTACATCTGCAACTCATTGTTTGTGGTTTTGATACCAATTGTTGAAATTGGGCGATATTTGGAGGATTCTTGTGGCAGTGGTTGCTTTTGGAGCGCGAAGAAAGCGAGCCAACATTCAGAAAGTGTGAAGGAGTCAGAGCAGGCTATACTCCTTGAAGAGAATGATGTAGGGAACGAGGGCAATGAATCATTGGTTGTGGATGATGAGGTTGGCATCAGCGAACAAAGGAACTCTGGTTCCATATTTCTGCCACCGGAAAACAGGGTTGAGGTGTTGCCTGGTCAAGTTAATGTGATTGAGAATGTTGATAATCAGCTGGATGAGAAAGGGCGTTGGACACGGTGGAGGGTGGCCAAAGTTAGTCTATTGATATGTCCATTTTGGTTTCTTGCTCAGCTCACTTTTAACCTGTCGTTGAAGTATACTACGGTCACAGTAAGTACTTATGGATTCATCTCTTGGTTTGTAGGTTCTGTTTCAATTAATCATTGTGCTCAAATTAGTTCCTTTTTTATGGTTTATGCAGTCAAATACAATTTTGAGTAGTGCATCCAGTCTTTTTACCTTCTTGGTCTCTCTTGCATTCTTGGGTGAGAGGTTTACTTGGTTAAAGCTCTTTAGTGTTCTTCTTTGCATGGGAGGAACAATAATTGTGAGTCTTGGAGATTCAAAAAGCACTTTAAAAACAATCGCATCGAATCCGCTTCTTGGAGACATCTTTGCAATTGTTTCGGCAGGACTATATGCGGTTTATATAACCCTAATTCGCAAGAACAGTTATTCATTATTATTAGTAGCTTGACATTGTGGTTTAGTTCTTTTACATGATTGCTGTAAAATTGCAATCGGTATTTACTATTTAAGGAGGAGATCTACCTATTTTACCTTTTCTGCCATCGAAATTGTGCTATTCTTTCTGTGTTCTGCAAATAAGCAGACATAGACCTTAGCACACTGACGCATTCTTTCAGGCACTTTTGGTTATTTAATTATGCATATTGCACATGTTGTCCAACTTTTTTTGTTTTTCGTCATATTTGGAAATGGGGACCTTTATCCCTCCCTATCAGACTATCGGTATTATTAGTAGTAGTCATAGAGAACACTTTGATTTTAGGTGTAGCAATTAATCTGATATTGAGGATCATATTTCCATTTTTTTTTATCTTTTTTTGTTAATGTTGCAAAATTTGCACACTTAAGGACTGTAGGAAGTGATGTTGGTATTTAACTATTTATCCTCTGTAATTTGTTAGTTTATTTGATGATAGTGTGCAAGCTTTTACATTGAGTGCAGTTTACATCAGAATAAGTAAAACTTGTCAATATTCAACAAGGTAATAACTCACTAAAGAATTAAACCTAAAAATTAGGCACCAATTATATTAATGAATTTCCATTAAAGAATGAATTGACTCTATGACCCCTATATTTAGTTTGACGCATTGTGTTGAATTCGATGTTCAACACAATGTTTTTGTTTCTTAAGTTTTGTACATTTCATAATGTTTGGATTGTTTCCTGTCAAAACCAGGACTGTTTGATAATGTGCTGAGTGATTACTTGTGGGCCAAGGCTGTTCTTCTCACATCAACCACAGTAGCAACTGCTGGCCTTACGATTCAGGTTCCATTGGCCGCCATCGTGGATACCTTGACTGGCCGTGCTCCTCGCCTTATGAATTATCTGGGAGCGATAGCTGTCATGGTTGGCTTCACCGGAATTAATATTCCTCTTGAGACTTTATGTAACAAAAGAGAAGCTAACATCGAATTGGAAAATAATGTCAGTTTAGGAAAAGAAGAGTTTACAATCCCGAGAGGTGAAGATTCGGCTGCCATACCTTAGCATGTAATTGGATTCATTTTCCGTGTTAGTTAACGAATTGATCTTGTAACTCCACCAAGTTAGTTGCAATGGCTGCTATTACCAGGCACAGAAGTAGAACGAGAACAAGAGAATATAGTTTAAAGGTGGCATACGTGAGTTTGCACATGCACTTGAAGTTGGAGAGAAATGGAGACTGCCTTGGGTTCATAAATTGCTTCTCGATCGAAATAGCATGGTGATTGGTTCCTCACCTTTCTACAAGCATATACGGTTTGAATTTCTGTATTTTTGTACATATACATACACAGGTCTATTTTTGCTATTCTTTGGAGGGTGCTTATGGAAATAGGAACGACAATGGCACCAAGAGTGAAGAGTCAGAGATGTTCTTTGAATGTTCATTATACCCTTTAAATGTTTTGCAGATTTGAATCTAGTTGCTTTGCCAATGTCATGTGGAATCTAACCCAAATCACCTTTGTCTATGTTCTTCCAGTCAATAGACAATAATAAAATAAAAATGAGGTAGATTGAATTATAGTATTTTAAAATTTATGATAATACAGAAAATCGTTTTAGTGTGTGAGTTTTATATTTATAATATGATCATAATCGACATTGTAAGAGTTATAACTTGATTAAATCCCAAAGTGGTATTTTAGATGGAGTCCTTGCACTAATTTTATGAGAATTCAATTGCACTAATTGAACCCCCTCTCCTCGATTGAGTTTTGGGCTATATTACAAGTCTTTCGGTCTATTTCCGACATGAGTCAGCAAATGAACTATTGATGTGGCACAATTACAGTTACGCTGTTAATTATAACGGCTAGCTGACATGGTTAGCAATTGATAATTCCACAATTTAATTTTTGACCCATTTATACCATCTTTTTTTTTTTATTTTGCTTCTCTTTTTCGTCTTCTATTTTTTTGTTAGTCTCCAGAATTAGTTGTTACCCATCTCTGTTAGTATTGCACCATGATAAAAGGAGAACTGTAGAAGATAAAAAAAGAGAGACAGAACAAAAGAAGAAGTAGCTTTTAGGGTTTATAAATAGGAACACGGATTAAATTGAAAAATTATATATTACTAGACATGTCAGTTAGTTGTTATAATTGACAGAGTGACAATAGTTGTATTACATCAACAGTTCACTTACTGATTTATGTCAAAAATGAACCGAAGAATTCGTATGTAATTTGAAGCTCAATTTGCGAGAATCAAATTAGTGTAATTAGATTCTTAGAGTAAAATTGATGTAAGAATTTAATTTGAAGGATTAGTTTGAGTATTTAGTCATTATAACTTATAAAATTATGATTATTAAGTTTCAAATAGAGTGAGGAGTAATTATCTAAATCAGTTCCAAAAATTTTAAAAGTGAACATTTTAGTTTTTAAGAAAAATTAATACACAAATCAATTCACAGGGTTTTATTCCGGCAGACAAATCAATTTTCAATTCATTTTTCGGCAGAGTAATTACCCAGATCAGTCCCCAAGGATTTTAAAAATAGACATTTTAGTCCTCAAGAAAAATTAATATACAAATTAATTTCCAATGTTTCTTTCTATTAGAGATAACAGTCCTCCGTCCAAAAATAAAATAAAATAAAATAATTATTATTATTAATTGCACAATAATATTATACTATAATTTTTTGTATTTTTTAGACAAAAAATAATGATAAATTTATTTATTAGATTCTTTTATATATATATAGTAACTCAATAATAATAATAATAATAATAATAATAAGAATAATAATCAATAAAGATACAAAAATATGAAAGAGTTTTAATTTTAAATTTCTTGTAGAATAATCTCTAATAATTTTATTATTATTATTATTATTGTTATTATTATTATTGAGTGACTATATGTATGTATGTATGTATGTATGTATGTATAAGAATCTAATGAATAAATTTATTATTATTTTTGTCTAAAAGATACAAAAATTTATAGTACAATATTATTATGCAATTAATAATAATAATAATTATTTTATTTTATTTTTGAACAGAGGACTGTTATGTTTAAGGAAGAGAAACGTTAGGGATTGATTTGTATATTAATTTTTTTGGGGACTAAAATGTCTGTTTTTAAAATCTTTAGAGACTAATTTGGGTAATTACTCTGTCGAGAAAATAAGCCGAAGACTGATTTGTCTGCCGTAATAAAACTTTAGAGATTGATCTGTATTAATTTTTTTTTGAACTAAAATGTCCACTTTTAAAATTGGACTGATTTGGGTAATTACTCGAGAGTGAGAATGTCACAACTCAGATTAAATAAATTATTATTTTTTTAAAACCAGTTTTCATAATTAAGTAATTAACATCCAAAATTACTTGGTGTATTTAAAGCTAATTACATAAAATTTAAAATATAATTACTTAATAAAACATTGTTAAATATATAATCGAACTCATAATATAATTAAAATTGAAAATGAATATACAAATATACAACTATTGATCGCTGTTGGATGAAAGCCAGTAAGCCACAACGAAAGACTCACGGCTACTCCATCTTCCTCATACTGCAAAATTAACAGACGCTGCTTCGCATTTGCACCTCAAAGATAAAAAATTTGATCCGAAACGAAAAGCCCAGTTTGGCAATTGGCCCTGGCTTCTCTCGCGATTCGTTTGAATCCCAATAGGTTAGCGTCAGTATTTCCCATTGCGTGTCCGTGACGACAGCTAACTGTTCGATGAAATGCCTCTGTGACCAACTAAGTCCTTTTTTATCATTTTGTGTTGCAGACTCGATGGCTCTGAGAACTTTGCCTTGGCGGGGCCTTGTGTGCAGCGAATCAGTTAGATGCTTTGAGTTTCCTATTCGGTTCTACGCCACCAAAACGAAACTGAGGAAGCTCCGCCCCATGATTCTCAAGAGAATCGAGAGAAGAGCCCAAGCGTACCCGGTTCGCGCCACCATTCCGGTTGCAAAGGAGGTGCTGGTAACTCGGGATATTCTCTTCCATGGCGTTTCCATCCTTCTCAAGTCCATTCCTATCATGGCTTGCAAGTGAGAGCCTTTTATTAATTTTTGTTATTGTTTGTTTTGTTGTTGCTAGTAGTAGTATCTGGGATTTTTCTTTTTTTTTTTTTTTTAAATGTTGATTTTTTACATTTTGAGTTAGGAAGTTTGTACTGCATTTACATGAGATAATTGCAATCTTGTTAACGCCATATATAAAGTATGATTGTTAAGTTAGTACCTTACCTCGGGCCTATTGTGTTTTGTGTTTTGAGAGCTGAAATTCTTGAGATAATTTTATTCTTATCTGCCCATAATATACATTTGCAGATTCTGTCCAGAGATATTTATTGGTGAGCAGGGGCATAAAATTCAAACTTGCTGGGGCTACAAGCATCGAGCCAAGAATCGAGTTCATGAGTGGGTCAGAGGTGGTTTAAATGATATACTTGTTCCTGTCCAAGCATTTCACCTACATAACATGTTCCAGCCTGTTATTACACACAACCAGAGGTTTGACTTTGAACGCGTACCTGCTGTTTTGGAGCTATGTTGGCAAGCAGGCGCTTATCCCAATGATGAAAATCTTAATTCAAGTAATTGGAGCTTGGAGGCTGCCAATGATAGCCTGCATGGAGGTGAATCTTTGTCACCAAGGGATCTTACCTCTGTAGCACAAGAAACACTCAATGCTTGGGAAATTCTTAGGTCAGGGGTGGAGAAATTGTTGTTGGTTTATCCAGTAAAAGTTTGTAAACATTGTTCTGAGGTTCATGTTGGGCCTTCTGGCCATAAAGCTAGGCTTTGTGGAGTATTTAAATATGAAAGTTGGAGAGGATCTCACTTTTGGATGAAAGCTACAGTGGATGATTTAGTGCCCCCGAAGATCGTATGGAGCCAAAGGCCTCAAGATCGTGAACTTGTAGATGAAGGGAGAAAATTTTACGGGCGTGTTCCAGCTGTATTGGATCTGTGCTCAAAGGGTGGTGCCCATGTGCCTGCAAAGTATAATTGTATGAAGAAAGTTAAAGGTTCGTCAGGCCCTGTCAGTAATGAGATTAGAAAAAGTATAGCATTGAACTTTCCGGGGCAGCAATATGTTGACTCACAGGCATGGTTGGAATCAGAGTACGGTGTGGGAAAATGACATCTAACTATATGTCATTACTTCAGCCTGCTGCCTGCAACTGCTCCATATTTCTAAAGTTGTCTGCATATTCTGATTTTGGGTCCATGTGCCTGTTCTTCAGTTACTTGTAGCGTTTCTTTTGGTTCCTATATATCATATCTCCTCAGTTATTTACTTTCTGCAGAACAGATCAAAATCTAATATATGTGTATGGACTTAGTGGAGCTGATCTTCGCCCAGTTCGAAGAAATCAATTTCATCTTCTAGTTCTCCAGTCAAAGGTGCCAATTGTTTTTCCCTTTTTACACATTTTTGTTTCTTGAGGAATTAAAGTCCAACAATTGCTAGATATACACAGGAGAGATGCTGCACTGTTGTACATGTTTGTAATAAGTTCATCGATGCCTGAAAAAAGTATGTCATTATCTTCCTTTTTATTCTTCTTAATTATAGTTGTGATCCAAACAAAAGAGAAAAGAAAGTTTTTGATGCTTTATTATGTACATAGTTTTTTATGAAGAAAAATTAAGCATTGTAGTGAGTGATGTTACTCCCAGGATTGGCCAATTCTTAATTCCAATTTGAACTTCCAAGCTGTCTAATTTGTCTTGCCAATGTAAATGCATGATTTATTTATAGAAACTGAAGTTTTGGCTTTCAATTATAGCACTGTATATTTATAGTTTATCAGGTCGTTTTGTTTTAAATTATATTGAAGACCTTGAGGGAATTCTACAAAATTATGAGAATCACCTTAGATTTATTTATTTTTATTCCTTTTGAAAAAACAAAAAATGTTGTTCAAGCTCGTTGCTATTCTGGTTGTTTATGTTTTTAGTTTAACATTGATGTCGTCGATTGGAATAGCAATATTTGAATTCCAAACTTGCAAAGTTTATTGTATGTTCAATGAATAAGGATTTTCACTTACTAAGTTAATCAAGTTCTCTTTTATTTATTTATCATATAAGAAAATATGAAGCTACTATTTGCTGTTAATAATGTATGATATACCACTTGAGTAGTTTGGTTTCTTGCTTTCAAGTTCTTTTAAAATATAGTCTTAGATTAAATTCATAAAAATAGCAATAGTATCGACTTGTAAATATATTGTAGATTCTTAGCAAACACTAAGCATACATATAAAACAACACTAAGTTTTTATGGTCTTGTCAATCATTTCCCTAGTGAAAAGTTAAACAGCAGAAGTAATGTATATTAGTAATAATAATATTTTAAAATTTAAAAATGCTTAGTGATATCCACTGCGACTAACTGTCCCTTTGAACACATAGAGGCAGTCTCCATTTTCAACACCGTGCCATCTGAGGCTGCAGCTATCCCTCATGATCCTTTGCCTATGAATAAATAAGTAGTCATCAACAGGCAGAATTTTTCTGCTTAACAACAACTGCTTTAAGTCATTTACAGTGCATGCATCTCTCATCTCCAGGGGAATAGTTGCTGCATTAAGCAAACTAGAGGAAGTTTTTACCACCAGGCTCACCTTCCTTGAGGGAGCTTCATCTCTTGCCCTAGTTATGGTGTTGAGGAACACAACAATTTCAGAAGACTCACGTATGCCATACTCACTTAGCTTTCTGAAATCTTCGTTCAACTCCACCCCTGAAAAAACTAGTGTCATTCTTTTGATGGGGGTGCTGTCAATTATGTGGATTTTTTCCTTTAAGCTCCGAACAGTATCTGTTCTGTCCACCTCTATCTTGATCCTTCTAGCTGAAAATTTCACTGTGATTTGCATTTTGTTAACCTGGTTAAAATGTGGTTCTGTGCTTGGTTTGATATTGAGGTCAATTTTTGTACCTTCAGTGACTATAGGATAGTCTTCCATGTCTAAGCCATCCACTAGTTCCCATCCAGAAACTGTTAGGATTTGTGAAGCTGCTGGAGTACCATGAATTTGTTCTATTTTTCTTTTGATCTCGGAAACTGTTTCTTGGGCACCTACTTCAATGAAGAATTGGTTTATTCTTGTAACAATAACTACCCTCATGGTAGAACTGTTATGAAGCTGTTATGGGTTTTAGTTGTTAGAATTTTATTTGCAGGCAAAGACTAGACAACAACAGTATATGAATATCAATTTGAGTAGTTTTAATTTCAACAAACTAAACTATGAGGAGTAGTAAAAAAATTTTAGCTAGCCTCATGACTCATGAGAATATGAATGATAATGGATACAAATCGTTAGAATCATGTTATATATGTGAGTAGTTGAGATTGTGGGGTTCATTATCATGCAGAACATGTCTTTTATGTTTGCATATATGTGACCGTTTATGTGCGTTGTCCTTCAACCAAAAAAATGTAAATGCATTCTGAGGGTTATCTTTGGAATTACATGTTATGAAATAAGTGCTTTTTATTCATTAGAAAACTACAAATAATTATAAACCTTATTACCTGTTTAGCATCACATTCTCTGATAATCATGTATGCATGCACGGTGTAATAATCTAAATTCATAATTGACTCTTATGCCATGATTTACCCATTAACATGATCAAGTGGAAATAAAAGATTCCTTCTAATATTTGCACATAATTTCCTGGGACAGCATTGTTACTGCTGCCATGAGAGAGTTTATTTGTCTTCTCAAAACTTGCTACATACTAAAAATGAGTACAACAAGCTTTCTTGAGTAAAAGTGTCCACCATAGCATTTAATCCAATAAAGATAATTCATCAATCACCATTCAATTAAGAGTACACTGAAAGCAATAGAAACCTCTTTTTTCTAAAAATAAAAAATCATACACATAGTATCATATATTATAGGTGTGAAATAAACAACTTTTATTTTAAACCAAAAGTACTGTTTTAAGATGGCATTTTATCATTTTATTGGTATATATATAAATTTATCATAATATAACAAACCATGCATGTAGGATTGTAGGTTACATATATGAAAGAAGTTAATTCAGTTGTGAATTTTGACAATGCTATGTGTAAACTAAAATTAGTCATTAAAATTAGTCACTAGTATAAAATATATGTTCAATATTTAAATATAAAATATATATTAAAAATGAGTTAAATAACATATGTATTTATATACAAATGTATAATGGTTAATTTTAATGTACAAATAACGTTTTATTTTGACAAACATTGAAAATCCTTGAGAGAATCCAAACTCGGGGAAAACGGGGTGAAAATGATGACAAAAATCAGTAGTGAGTGGAACCCAACAGAATGAAGACAGCTTTTAGTCTACAAAAGAGATATAACATAGCCAAACTCATATGATTATGTGTACTACCCTGTTGCCACTCTGTAGGTGTAATCTTGATTCATCTTAATTGAACAAGTTTGGGTCCAAAGCATGTGACTTGTCGTTTTCTATGTAACATTTTTGCTTGGTGTTTTTCTCTTCTAATGGTTACAATTAGGCATGTAGCATACTCCAATTCAAATCAGATTTGGCCCCAACAAGTGCTCTAATGCTCTATAGGGAAACCAGTGCTTTATCTCGTTTTAGTAATTATTGCACGATTTTAGATTAGTTGGTTTAGGTTTAATTGCTGAATTTAATTTGTTTTTATTAATGAATGATTTCCAAATGCATTTATAAATTACAAGCATGTAATAAAGTATTAAGGAGAAACTTTCTCTAAAAAAACTTTATGCCCAAAAAAAAAAAAAATTTAAGAGTGGTACTTGGTTTTTTTTTGAATGAGAATCCCAAAATTCTAATATTTAATATCAAAAGTAAATAATTACCAAAAAAAAGTATCATAAGTAAATTAATCTTTATCTTGCAATGTGCTTCTATCACAACTAGCACTTTTGACACAGCTTAACATGATGGAGAAGTAGAGTTTGAGGTATAGTATATTTTTATTTTTATTTTTCCGGTTTCCAAAACAAAGTATCCCATATTTTTTTAAAGTTTAATTTTGATTTACCAACGGTGTAATATTACGTCTAATTTTTTAAGAGTGGGTATCCATCTTGGTTTTGATAATTTTTTTGAAAGACTATAAAACTCCCAATAAAAAAAATACCTATTCGGACATTTGAGATTTAATTTCGTAAGGATGGTTAGTCTCTAGAATATGCTTATGTGACATGTTAATCATTAATATATTTTTTATTTAATTTTTATAAGTAAAAACAACTTAAAAATTACTAATATTTCTTAGTTTTATATAATAAATTTAGCTAAGTATTTAAAAAAGGCAAAAATAAATAAATAAATAAATAAATAAACAACCCTAATAATTATCCTTAAAGGACAAGAAAACTTCTAATAAAAAAGAATTTGTCAATTTGAATTAGTTTTTAATGGATAACTCAATAGTTTAACATGTCATGTAGGCTTATTTCGTTAATATACAGAGAAAATATTGATAGAGAGACTAATCTGTCTCACAGAAATAAAAATTAAAGGCTGAAAATAGTTTTTTTTATTGAGTGTCTTATTATTTTTTGAGGTATTTGTGACGAATTGTTTAGGGTTTTTTTCTCTTTTTTAAATAACCATTCACATAGTTGATATAAGAAGTAGTTATTTTTGCTAATGTGACATACGTAGTTGAATGCAAGTGTAAAATTATTTTACTATCTACCAGATCAAAATTAAATTCTTTCTTTTGTTTAGGACTTCAACAAGTTACATGAATTATTAATGTTATCAGCATTTTAGAAAGAAGCCATACTCATACTTACCCAACGAATATACTATAAAGTTTTGTTAATGTCAACATTCATATGGTTGGCCTACCTCATGATACAGTTGCAATTTTTGGGATTTGGGAAGTTCTAATGTATTCTCTTCTTCTATTCGGTAATAACTGGATAAGTTGTATTCCTTTTCTGTATTAGTTGGAGAAGAGATCAAAGAGGCTCCACACACTTTCCACTTTAATTTTCAACAACAAATGTCACGTTTTTTATCCAACTTTACATGCAAAATCAGCTTCGGAAAATTGTTCAATTAAGTTAATAATATCATAAATTATTATAGACATGCTTTTTTGACTAAAGGGTGTATATTACTTGTAAGTTGCATTTTATTCCAGCTGGCAAACAACAAAACTTGGAATCTATACACAACAAAATTATTATTCTTTAATTCTTAGCTTTTGGGATTATTATGGAGCAAAGGTATTCTGATCCCTAGTTAATGTTTGTTTATTTTCATGGCCAAGACTCATTAATCATTATTAGCCCTTTAATTTGCTGTGGCTCGAGGTGGTGAATGTGGATATAGAATCCTTATTATCACTTTCATGTCAGGTGAAGTAACAAAGCAATATGAATTACGTGATTGAGTTGAATTGAAGATGTTGTGTGCACTTGTGGATTTAGTGCATTGAAGGGACAAAGGAAAAAATATATTAAAGATAAAAATGCTTGTCAAATTCTGAAATTTTCACACTAACATTTACTTAATTGAAGTAAAAGAAAAAAAGTGAGCCTCTTTACATTCACTAAATGGGAACTCGTTGGACTTTGGCAACTTGCTAATCCTTGAGAAATAATATATATTTAAGAGTAATGCTAGAGATTTAATTCTTTTAATTAATTTCAGTTTTTTTTTATATTTTATTTACTAAGTGAGGTCGGTTACATGGATCAAACGACGTCATTGAACTCGTAGAAATTAAAAAAAATAACTAACTAAAAATTGGTTTCTAAACTTTTTCTAAATTTAATAATGCCACATAAACTATTTTTCTTATAGTTATTGTAAATCAAGACTTATAAAAGGTTTATATTTGCGTTAATATGTAACGACATTTTAAGTAACTAATTTGAGTTAGTCGAGTGAATTTTTCATTAGCTTAAATAAGTATTGGGATTTAAATATAATTTTGTACATACAACAACCAATTAGTTATTAATAAATTTTTAAATATAGGCATATAGCTCAAATCAATCGAAATTTTCGATTAAATCGATTCCATCAGCTGGTTTGGTCCAATTTTCAAGCAAATTGGCAATTACATTTACATATTTGAACTCTTGATGTGGTGATTCTAACATTAGAGAAAGTATGTTTGCAAGGTTGGTTTCCAAATCACTAGACAACTTGGTCCCAATCAGTTAGACAATCACTGTAAAATCAAGCTTTGCCCGCAAGATGAAGCAAAGATACAATCACTTGAATAATAATATTGTATCCTATTTCATCAAACGTAGAGACTTTCCCTTTTGCAACAACATACCACAATAATGCATGTGAAATGTGATTAATTTTTCTCTAAAGAACTGTTTAATGTTGACTATTCAAATTCAATTATGCATTATGGCCAGTGGGAGAGTCCTTTCTTGTGCTGTTTTTTATTTCTTAAATTGTTAATTCAGAAAACGACGTTCAAATTTTTTTTTTTAAATATATATAAAAGTTTGTTACAATTGTGCATATAACATTGGATCACAAGCACAGGACAATGATAATTAAATTGGCTTCACCTTATTATCGACAGCTGATCGCTCTCCCAAGAAAAACAAAGTCCTCACATTTTTATAAGACTCGTTAATTTTTTTTTTGTTATTTACGGTATTTTTTAATTTGATAGTTTAAAAATTAATCTATTTTAAATTTGAATTTTATTTAAGAATTTGATATTTGACTAATATTTAATCAATAAATTATTGTATACATAAAATAAAATTCAAATTTTCAATACTTATTTAAATAGATGAATAAACTGACTCCACTAATCTAAATTGATTATACGAAAGCTAAGCTAGTTAGCTAATGTTGATCACCGACTAATAACCACCTTGATCAGAAGAAAATCTGACATGAAAATTAATAAATCATATGCCTCAACACATTTGAAACCTGCTCATTATTTATTGATCATTGGTTATGCTGAATAGGCAAGGGCATGGTAGATCCAAAAACCTGGCATGATTAGGGGGTCTCTAGGCTTTGAATATGTCCATCAACAACATTATTGCTTTTCAATTTTGATTATACAAAATAAAGGGCACATGGATTTGGAATCAACCACAGGATATAAGAGACAGAAATGGCACGAAAGTGACCCCCATCCAATGTACTAATTTAATCTACGTGCGGTAATTCCCATAAAAGCCTCTCCATCAGAATTAAGAAAGTTGTTTTTATTACAATTTAGCATATTTAACAAGTTATTATTATATTAATCATGTATATGCCACACGCACCCCCTCCCCTTCAATTGTTCCCGTAAAATTAGCAATACTTGTCTCGTTATAATATCAACTATATTCTATACCACATATATATTAAAATTAATTATTAATATAAAATATATATTAAAATATAAAATACACCTTAAATATAAATTAAACAATAAATATATATAATAACTTTTAATATTAATTTTAATATATAAATAATATTTTTTAAATAAAGTATATCTTGTATTGCTGTGTCCTAGGTATTTTTTTTTACTTTAATTTGTCTTTTTTTTTCTCGGGCGAAGTTATAGGATAATGCTTAATTATTAAGCAGGTTTGAACATCCACATGATAATTAACCATCTTAGGCAAATTAGTCGCCTACAAATATGATTTCATATTTATATTTATAAATACTATAATCAAATTAAATTTATATTTATTCTTGTGTGAATAAATTTTTGAGATATAATTCATCTCTTATGTTATTGTAATACGTTTTCTTTTAATAAAATGAGAATAATTCAGATATCAAAAAATATGATCGTGAATATTTGTAAAAGACATTTTGATACTTAAGTCCGTAAGTGTTTAAAAAATATAAAAATTCTATAATTATAAAATATTAAACAAAAACTAAAATTTATTATGTGGTCTTTTTGAGATATAAAAATAGGTATTTTTAATTCTTTATAGACATAGAGTTAATATTATGATCGTTGATCATTAAGTTAAATTATTCTTTACAAACTTAAAATGAAGGCAAATAAAATCGAACTAAGACTCAGAATGCTCAATAAAAATCGAGTTATAAAGTGACAAATCAATGTTAATAGTTAAAATACAAATAAAAGTAAAAGAACAAATTAATTATAATTTATTTTTATTATTCACAAAAAATTGCTTGTTTTGTTATTAAAAAAATTAATTATTTTAATAATTAATTACTCTACTGAAAAACATGTAAAATAATATATACACAGCACAAATACATAAATACTTTTACTTGATGATACCTAACTTTACTTAAACTTACTTGAGATAAAAAAAAAAAGCCTGCTCAAATTCTCAACATTAAGTAGTTAAAGTTAAACGAATAATATCTTTCTATATGCATGTCAAAAGAATGGAAAAGAAAACCTACTCCTAAGCAGTTTTTGGCTGCTTAATTTGTTTTGTTATATCTCGTCAACAATACTCACAATTACTATATATATGATGAGAGGATCACTACTCTCACCATCAATAATTAACAAATTAAAAGGAATAGAATTCCCAACTTTTGTCTATATCTTGATCAACATGAACAATATATTTTAATTTAAATCACAATGATTTAGATCACAAAACTCTTTTTACCCACTTCTTAACCACTCTACAATTATGGTATATCGTAGCGTCACTATTTTTCCATTTCTTAACGTTATATCCACAGGTGGCAGCAGGTAGCTAGCCACCGTTAATTTAATTTGAAGAATATATATATCATTTTAATATAACTATATTACATTAATTATAGTCATTATAATATTTTAAAAATATTGTTAAAATTAAAATAATATTATTTAAAAATATTATTAAAATATAAACAAAAATATTAATTTTAACAATATTTTTGTAATTATCATAATCACTTTGACATAGACATATATATACATATATATGGGGCTGCTATCTCATGAATGTGTGACGATATTAAAGTGAACGTGCATAACACAATGGATTGGAACGAAGTCTGAGATAGTAGTGTACGATCGGAGCAGGTATAAGTCAACTATTTTATTCATCAATTTGTGTCATCGCTACTAGCATGAGTTGGAATTGAATATATTTTGTCAACAAATTATTGTGGTCTTGTGGATTATACAACTTGATAAAAATATATGGTCCAAATTAAAGATTGTTTGAGTAAAAAAATATTAAATAAATAACAAAATAAAATAAAGATGGCTTGGTATGGCATCCAATGCTTAATTAAAGTATGAATACTCGATATGCTAGATATTAGTTGTTAATATGCGAAGATATATTCAATTCCCTTGGGATTTAGTTAAATTTAGCCTAGCTACTTTTATATTTAATCTGTTTGGGCTGCTACACTCACCATAACATTCTTTTTAAGAAAGGTTAGTGTTATAATTATAAAATATCTACTATCACATTTTATTATAATCTAAATTTGAAAAAAAAAATTCTCCATAAATACTAAAATTTAATCCGTATATATTTGTGTATATTTATACATGATATATTTTTTGCACGAAAAAATTAACCAACAGAAATAACATACTAATCAAATTTTTCATAAACATAATAATTAAACTTTTCTATGGTGAGTGTCTCATTAATAACTAATTTTTTGTTTCTATAATTCTATGTAATAAGATTGTTTTAAGAAAACCCTCTGCAGTAAGAGAGAAATTATTATAATTTATCAAAATATGCTATGAGTATATAAAAAAATCAGTCATCAAATTATTTGTATAGAATATATGTTAAAATATAAAATATATATTAAAAATAAGATACAAATATATATAGAAATATAAAATAATTAATTTGATAGCTATTTTTTTTTTTTGTGCACATAACATTTAACTAATTTTTGTAATTCATCATACATCAATTACTAAAATTTAACCTAATGAAACCCAATTGAGAGTTGAAATTAGTTGAAGTTGGGTTAATTCTAGATACCCCTTATTGAAGCAAAAGAAAAAGAAGAAATAGACGTGTATTGAAGCATTTAGAATGCAATTATTTTAGAACTTATTACACTTGTCGTATAAGGGTACGCAACAAACTAAGTTGTTATTAGACTAGTTACAATTATTATATGATAAAGTAGAATTAGTAATATAGTATAGTATGATCCTGTTGCACATGTTAGTTAGATGCATGGACCATCTCTGATTTTCTTTCTCTTGTTTTCTTGTAGGGTACCCTCAACCTAAGTGCACTATATAAATCACTAGCCACACACTGTTGTGGAAAGGAACATAAGAGATTTAATTTCCTCTTTGCTAACAAGTAGTGTATCTTAATCTTAGTGCTTATATATTAATATATAGTTAGTTAATTATATTGCTACTAAGATCTTTGGAAATAATAATGGCAAGGAAATTAGGGTACTTGAGATTTTTTATTGTTTGTGTGATAGCATCAATTGCAACAACACATGCTCAATTGCAGCTTGGTTTCTATGCTAAAAGCTGCCCAAAAGCTGAGAAGATTGTTTCTGATTTTGTGAATGAGCACATCCACAATGCTCCTTCACTTGCAGCTGCATTAATAAGAATGCATTTTCATGATTGTTTTGTCAGGGTAATTAGTTGGTTATTAATTAAGTAATTACTATAATTAGCTTGTTGTGTTTCAAAATAACCTGAGTTTTAACTTTCAGGGGTGTGATGGATCAGTGCTTCTAAACAACACAAACCAGCAAGCTGAGAAGAATGCTCCACCAAACTTGACAGTGAGAGGGTTTGACTTCATTGAGAGAATAAAGAGCCTCGTGGAAGCTGCATGCCCTGGTGTTGTTTCTTGTGCTGATATCTTAACTTTGGCTGCTAGAGACTCCATTGTTGCCACTGTGAGTACATCAACATAATAATCATTCATCAACACTAATATTATATAATTAACATGGGATTTTCTTCAGGGTGGACCCTTCTGGCAAGTTCCAACAGGTAGAAGGGACTGCTCCATTTGATAACTTCACCACCCTGCAAACTAAGTTTAACAATGCTGGACTCGATCTCAATGACTTAGTCATCCTATCTGGTATTTACATTATTCAATCACAGTTTTTTATAGACCACTTTATTTCGTTTTATCTGTCTTTATTGTTTCTTACTCGCATGCAGTTTGTCTTCGTATATAGTTGATAGTTGAGAATTATTAGATAATTTTATATGTTTGACTAAATTATTATCTAACTGTTCTCCACTATCAACTTTACGTAAAGACAGATGCATGTATCCGAGTTTTCACCAAATATAAAAGTGACACATAACTATGTGACAGCTAAAATGATGAATATATGTAACTTTGTGGTTTTGTAAAGGTGCACACACAATTGGAGTGTCTCATTGCTCAACAATCAGCAACCGTTTGTACAACTTCACTGGGAAGTTAGATCAAGACCCTGCACTAGACAGTGAGTATGCACAAAATCTGAAGAAATTCAAGTGCAAGAGCATCAATGACAACACCACTTTGATTGAGATGGACCCTGGTAGCCGCAAGACCTTTGATCTTGGTTACTATAACCAAGTTGTTAAGAGAAGAGGCCTATTCACTTCAGATTCTCAGTTGTTGGTCAACAGTGTTACAAACTCTCTGGTGAACCAATTACTTCAAGGGTCACTTCGGAATTTCTATGCTCAATTTGCAATCTCTATGGAGAAAATGGGAAGAATTAATGTCAAGACAGGGACACAAGGTGAAATCAGGAAACAATGTGCATTGATAAATAGCTAAGAGTAATTAATGTTTTTTTTTTTTTGACAATGGATTTGTGTCATGGTATGTGCAACTTTGTATGATGTATTATTACTATATTTTGTCCTTTTTTGTTGGCTTATTTTATGCTATGCTGTAGGGTGTACTATTTCATAGGAGACCATATGGTGAGGGTGTTTTTTTATGTGTTGGAATAAGTGGGTTCCATTTTCATAATTTTTTTTGTTCTTATTTTATAGTGTGAATGGTAGGGGAAGGTTAATACTCTTGCTGCAATAAGGATAAGTGAGAGAGGAATTGTTGTGTTTCCCATGTTCATGTATAAGATGGAACCTGTTAATTAATTGTATCCTTTTTCTTACTTGTAATTCAATTCATTTTTCTCTTAATCAAGCGTTATTCTTCTTTATTATTATATAAATAAAATTATGCTAAAGTCATAATTTAGTTCATGATGTTTGTTCCGGGGCTTATCTAGAACCGGACGGTGGTTGGGCTTGTGTGAGGCCCAAGCGCTGGAGGAGTGTGGTCTCCGACTTGGTTTACGTTTGGGAGCCGCCTCCGAGTTGTGTGTTCCAAGAGATGGGGGGTGGTACCTGCAAAGACACTCCGATGCCTAAGTCAGCATGGGGTTAAGCAGGTTTAGAATGTATTGGAACTTAGGGATACCTGAGAGGTGTCAGTGTATTTATAGTGGTGAGCCAATAACCACCGTTGGAGTAGTGCCGTATCTTTAGGGTGCTAACCGTCCCTATTATCTTGGGGAGGTTAAGATATGGCTTTATGAAGCGGTTAGAGAGATTTTAGGGGCGGTTACTCATTTGAATGAGTATTTATCTGCCAGTTTAATCTCATATCCGACTTCTTCAGACCAAGTCGTGGTTGATACCGACTTCTTATGTGAAAGCCGGTACTTAGCTAGGCTCTAATCCTTTAGGTTAGGCCTTTTAGTTGGACCTGGGCCTTTGCATTGGGCCAGGGTATGAACAGTGCCCCTACTTGAGCCCAAATTTTCTTTAAAGTTTGGGTTCATTCTTCTCCAACCTTCATTTCTCGGATAAATGTTAGTTTTGTTTCTTCCATATCATGCTTTATGTTTGCATGTTTTGTGAGTGGATAGGTTGACCTATAGATTCTAGCTTCGTATCTCTCCTCTTTAGGGGCCGTGTTTTTTTTTTTATTTTTCCTTTTCTTTTTCCCTTTTGTAGGTCTCTGCCACTTTTCTTTATATAAAAAATGGCTTCCGTAGACGTCCTTTCTCAGTGGGTAGATGTTACGGTCCTTGGGGAGGAACCGTTGGTCGATGCTGAGTTCATCACTCATCTTCGTACTCATCACAGGCTCTGTACTTCGGAGGAGGACGAGCCAAAATATGAACTGATAATCCCGGGTCCTGAAGACCGGGTCTGTTTTGGGAGAGAAAATGAGGCGGCCCCTCATTTTTTCTTTATGTAAGGAGAGAAAATGAGGCGGTCCCTCATTTTTTCTTTATGTATGAATGCATGATCACCCGCTTGGGTGTTTTTCTTCCTTTCTCGGATTTCGAGATATCTGTTTTGCAACACTGTAGAGTTGTCCCTACTCAACTTCACCCCAACTCTTGGGGTTTTTTGAAGATCTATCAGTTTATTAGCCATGCTCTGGACTTCCCGACCTCTTTGAGGATTTTCTTCTTTCTCTTTCACATGACTAAGCCCTTTAGTGGGCTAAACAACAAACAGCAATGGGTATCCTTCCGAGCCATACAAGGTCGGAGGATTTTCACCCTTTTTGACGAATCTTTTCACAACTTCAAGAACTTCTTTTTCAAAGTACAAGCCGATCTTTTCATGACTTCAAAAACTTCTTTTTCAAAGTTCAAGCCGTAGAGGGTCACCACCCCTTTTTCCTTGATGAGCACTCTTCCCCTCGCTTCCCCCTTTATTGGTTGGCGGCCTCCTCTCCCGAAAAGTATGGTCTGGATGACCTAGACGAGGTGGAGGCGGCCGTTGTGGGGTTTTTCCGAGAAGCGTGGGGGAGGGCCCCATACTTGGATACGAGGAAGATCCTTCAGGGGACGCCGACTTTTGTTCAATCTTGCATAGGTAGTGCATGCATTTCTTATTTCCGAGTTGTTTCCGCCGACTTGTATTTTACCGACTTGTAACTTGGTTGTTTCTTTTGTAGATATGGCAAAAAGGAATGCTCAGGAGTCTTACCAAAGGGTGCAGGAGGCTAAAGCAAAGTCCCGGGCCAGGTCTGGTGGTGCCAAGGCAATCCCCTCCCCTCCTCCTCCTCCTCCTCCTAGGACTGTGGGTACTCCCTCTCAGCCTATTATAATCTCTTCCTCAAGTTTGTCCCGACCACTCCCTTCTGCCCAACTTCTCTCCGAGCCAGAGAAGAAGAAGCGCAAGACTTCAGAGTCTGGCCCTTCTTGGGATGGTGGGGTTAAGGCGGATGCTCTTGCATTCGTCCGAAAGAATATCTATCCTTTAATAAATATGGATGATGTTTCTGTTCGGAACCACCTCACCGCTCTGGCCGAGGAGAGTTTTAGGGCGGCGGGAGTTTGTGGCAAACTTTTGGACATCTTTGAGAAGACTCCCCTCAGCTCTTTGGGGGCAACCTCAAAAGTTGAGAAGCTGGAGGGGAGGCTTCTTGTTTTTCAAAAACATGAGAGGGAGTTGAAGGAGGAGAGGGATAAGTTGAGGGAGGAGAGGGATAGCCTTCGGGAGAAGGAAAGCCAGCTGCAGGCCCAACTTACCTTGGAGGCGAATTTGAGGAAGACAGCCCAGGAGAGTTACCAAAGTTTATTCCGGGATATTGTGGCTGTGAGGAAGGATTTGCTGAACTCTCGGAATGCTTATGCCGAGTTGGAGGACTCTATCGCTGAGGGCGCCGAGGAGTCTTGGAGAATTTTCTTGGAGCAGGTCAGGGTTATAGCTCCCGACTTGGATCTTTCTCCACTACATCCTGACAAAGTAGTTATTGATGGCGCCATCGTTGATCCTCCTGTCCCCGAGGTCGTTTCCGAGTCAGACCTGAAGACTCGGGGACAGAGGATTATTGAGTCTCCTCCTCATTCCCGAGATGCTCCGAGTTCTTCAGCTGCTCATCCGGCTTCCTCTACAGCTCCTCCTCCTGGTCCTGGTGGCGCTCCTCCCGAGTCTGGCGGTGGTGATTCCTCTACTCCTTTGAAGAAATGACTCTTATTATTTTTTATGGCTATATGGGGGCCCGGCCTGTGGGTCCCCCCTTTTTTAAACTTTATTTATCTGTTGGTGGATGTGAACAATTTCTTCTTGGCCTTTTTGAGGCCGTAAACAAAGTATTCTGATCTGTGCCCTTTTTTTGGATAAGGGTTTTTAAACCAAGTAAGTGCCCTTTTTTGGATAAGGGTTTAAGTTACCTTGTGCTTGCATGCTTTTCTATTTCGATATGTTTGATCTTTTCTGGAAAACCTTTTTGTTGGCTTGCATTGCTTTCTCGAGCCTTTTCCGTTCAAGGGCTTTTATGCAGCCTTTAAACTTTTTCCAAGTTTTCCTATCTCTTTTGTTATCCTTTATACTCACCTTTGCTTTTTGATGAGTTTTCATGACTTAGGTTATTTTTGCGATGCGTTTTTCCTTTACTCGGAGCTCGGTTTTCTTTTACTCGGAGCTCTTTCGAGTTTGTTTTACTCGGATTTTCATTTCGACTTAAGAGTCGGATGATTCCTGAGTTCTTACGATCAACTCATATAACCTCTTTACGCCGACTTGTACCTCGTCGTTTTATCCTGACGACCATCTAGGTCGGTTCATGGGATTTTCACGTTTTGTCGAGCTTAAGTCGGCGCGTTTCGTAGAAAAACTAAAAAATAAAGGAGGATATTAAAAGAGATATTGTAAATGAAAAAGATCTTTATTAATTGAGGAAGGTACCTTTTTTGCTACTAAGGGTCTTGATAGCCTATTTGATGGTCTATTTTCCCTTAGCCTCTACTATGATGCCTCGTTAAAAACCCTTCTCCAGAAAAAACCCTTTTTTTGGGAAAAAATCATGAAGTTGGGAAAAGAGTACATCAGGGAGTAGAGTTCGCTTTTAACTGTAGTACCTTTTCATATTACAAGCATGCCACGACCTTGGTAGCTCAGTGCCATTCAGGTCGGTTACCTTATAATAACCTTTCCCTAACACTTCCTTGATTTTGTATGGTCCCTTCCAGTTTGCGGCGAGCTTTCCTTCTCCTGATTTGTTGACTCCAATGTCGTTTCTGATAAGGACCAGGTCATCTAGGACAAAAGCTCTTCGAATGACTTTCTTGTTGTATCTAGTAGTCATCCTTTGCTTTAATGCCGCTTCTCTTATTTGGGCACCTTCTCGGACCTCGGGGAGCAAGTCGAGCTCCTCTTTGTGCCCCTGTACATTTCCGACTTCATCATGGAGAATTACCCTTGGGCTTTGCTCACTGATTTCTACAGGAATCATGGCTTCTACGCCGTATACTAGTCGAAAGGGTGTTTCTCCTGTGGCGGATTGGGGGGTTGTCCTATAAGCCCACAGCACTTGAGGGAGCTCTTCAGCCCAAGCTCCCTTTGCTTCTTGTAGTCTCTTCTTTAATCCTGCCAGTATGACCTTGTTAGCTGCCTCAGCTTGCCCATTGGCTTGTGGGTGTTCCACCGAGGTGAACTGATGCTTGATTTTCATACTGGCTACCAAACTTCTGAAGGTGGCGTCGGTGAATTGGGTTCCATTGTCTGTGGTGATGGAATAAGGTATTCCATACCTTGTGATGATGTTTTTGTAGAGGAACCTGCGACTTCTTTGAGCGGTGATGGTGGCTAATGGTTCTGCTTCTATCCACTTTGTGAAGTAATCTATTCCCACGATCAAGTACCTGACATGTCCTGGCGCTTGGGGAAAAGTACCTAACAAATCCATTCCCCATTTTGCGAAAGGCCAGGGGGAAGTGATACTGATGAGCTCTTCTGGGGGAGCCACGTGGAAATTTGCATGCATCTGGCACGGTTGGCACTTTTTCACAAAGTCTGTGGCATCTCTTTGCAAAGTCGGCCAATAGAATCCTGCTCGGATTACTTTTCTGGCTAGTGACCTTGCTCCGAGATGGTTTCCGCAGATCCCACTATGTACTTCCTCCAACACCTCGGTGGTTCTTGAGGTCAGTACGCACTTCAGCAATGGTGTTGATATCCCTCTTCTGTAAAGGACATTTCTCACCAAAGTATAATGTTGTGCTTCCCTTCGGATCTTTTTAGCTTCTTTCTCCTCCTTGGGGAGGATGTCGAATTTCAGGTATTCGACCAAGGGATTCATCCATCCGAGGTTTAAACCGACTACTTCAAGTACTTCTTGTTCATCTTCTGTTTTTGATACCGAGGGCTCTTGGAGAGTTTCTTGGATCAGACTTCTATTGTTTCCTCCTGGTTTGGTACTTGCTAACTTGGATAGGGCATCTGCTCTGCTATTTAG
>NW_026264851.1:1293731-1295384 GCF_000817695.3 Arachis duranensis
GGATAAGGGTCCTTAGGACATGCCTTATTCAGGTCGGTATAGTCGACGCACATTCTCCATTTACCATTCTGTTTCTTGACTAGCACTACGTTGGCTAGCCACGTTGGGTATTTGACCTCCCTAATAAAGCCGGCTTCCAGAAGTGCCTGTACTTGCTCTTCTACTATTGAGGCTCGCTCTGGGCCGAGCTTGCGTCTTCTTTGCTGTACAGGTCGGGACCCTGGGTAAACCGAGAGCCTGTGGGACATGAGCTCGGGATCAATCCCGGGCATGTCGGAAGCCTTCCATGCGAAGAGGTCGGAATTAGCTCTTAGGAGCTCCCCCAACCTTTGTTTTAGGGTTTCCCCTAGGTGGGCTCCTATGTAAGTGTTTTTTCCTTCCTCCTCACCGACTTGTATCTCCTCGGTTTTTCCTCCCGGCTGGGGTCGCAACTTTTCTCTAGTCCTTGTGCCGCCTAGCTCTATGGTGTGGACTTCTTTGCCCTTTCCTCTCAGATTTAGGCTTTCGTTGTAGCACTTCCTCGCCAATTTTTGATCTCCCCGTACCGTTGCTATTCCTCCAGGAGTCGGGAATTTCATGCAAAGGTGGTGAGTGGATACCACTGCTCCAAGACAATTAAGGGTAGTCCTGCCAATTAAGGCATTGTAGGCTGACCCTTCATCGATGACTATAAAGTCTATGCTTAGAGTCCTTGATTTTTCCCCTCTTCCAAAAGTGGTGTGAAGGGGTAAAAATCCCAGTGATTTTATTGGCGTATCCCCTAACCCATATAGGGTGTCGGGGTAGGCTCTTAACTCTTTTTCATCTAACCCTAACTTGTCGAAGGCGGGCTTGAAAAGGATGTCCGCCGAGCTTCCTTGGTCTACTAGGGTTCTGTGGAGATGGGCATTGGCTAGGATCATGGTTATCACCACGGGGTCATCGTGCCCGGGGATTACTCCTTGCCCATCTTCTTTTGTGAATGAGATAGTGGGGAGGTCGGGTGTCTCTTCCCCGACCTGGTAGACTCTCTTGAGATGTCTTTTGCGAGAAGATTTGGTGATTCCACCTCCCGCAAACCCTCCTGAGATCATATGGATATGTCTCTCTGGGGTCTGTGGTGGTGGATCTCTTCTATCCATGTCATCTCGCTTTCTCTTTCCGTGACCGTCCGACCTTTCCATGAGATATCTATCAAGCCGACCTTCTCTAGCCAGCTTTTCTATCACATTCTTAAGGTCGTAGCAGTCGTTAGTGGAGTGACCATATATCTTATGGTACTCGCAATAATCGCCGCGGCTTCCCCCTTTTTTATTTTTAATAGGTCTAGGGGGTGGCAGCCTTTCAGTGTGGCAAATCTCTCTGTATACGTCCACTATGGAGGTTTTTAGAGGAGTATAAGAGTGATATTTCCTGGGCCTTTCGAGACCGAGTTCTTCCTTCTTCTTGCCTTCCCTTTCCCTCTCCTTAGATGAGGAAGTGGGTCCAGGTCGCCAACTCAGGTCCCTTAGTTTTGCATTCTCTTCCATATTGATGTACTTTTCAGCCCTTTCTTGTACATCACTTAGAGAAACGGGGTGTCTTTTAGATATGGACTGTGAGAAGGGAACTTCTCTGAGTCCATTGACTAACCCCATTATGACTGCCTCTGTGGGCAGGTCTTGGATCTCTAAA
>NW_026264851.1:1295409-1345387 GCF_000817695.3 Arachis duranensis
TTTTAAAGTTCCTTGGAACTTTTGCCCTCATTATGTCCTCACTGAAAGGATCTTCTCCGCCCGGGAGTTGGTCTTCTTGTTCATCGCGGGGGTTCTTGAGGGAGGACTCTAGCTGTAAGAGTTTTCTTTCTAACTCTTTTCGCCGTTTCATCTCCTCTTTAAGGTACCTTTCGGTTTCCTTCTGTTTCTCCCGCTCTTGCTCCAATTGTTCCAGGCGGCTATGGATTAATCCCATCAATTCAGTTATGTGGGATGGTCCACCCTTTTCCGACTCACGTCCATCTGAGGAATTTACCTTCGGATTCTTCACTCCGGAGATACCCTCTCTGTGTTGGTCGTTATCTTGCTGTTGGGCCATGTCTTCATTGTCATTACCCATGTCTAGATTCTCTTGTTCAGAATCTGTTTCTGCATGGCCTTCTTCGTGGGATCTATCCGCCATCGATGGATGATCTCTCGGGTCCCCGGCAACGGCGCCAATGTTCCGGGGCTTACCTAGAACCGGACGGTGGTTGGACTTGTGTGAGGCCCAAGCGCTGGAGGAGTGTGGTCTCCGACTTGGTTTACGTCTGGGAGCCGCCTCCGAGTTGTGTGTTCCAAGAGATGGGGGGTGGTACCTGCAAAGACACTCCGATGCCTAAGTCAGCATGGGGTTAAGCAGGTTTAGAATGTATTGGAACTTAGGGATACCTGAGGGGTGTCAGTGTATTTATAGTGGTGAGCCAATAACCACCGTTGGAGTAGTGCCGTATCTTTAGGGTGCTAACCGTCCCTATTATCTTGGGGAGGTTAAGATATGGCTTTATGAAGCGGTTAGAGAGATTTTAGCGGCGGTTACTCATTTGAATGAGTATTTATCTGCCAGTTTAATCTCATATCCGACTTCTTCAGACCAAGTCGTGGTTGATACCGACTTCTTATGTGAAGGTCGGTACTTAGCTAGGCTCTAATCCTTTAGGTTAGGCCTTTTAGTTGGACCTGGGCCTTTGCATTGGGTCAGGGTATGAACAATGTTATAGTTGTAAATTTGTAACTGAGTTTTTTAAATTAATTGTTGTATTATTTTATTTAGCTTCTGAATTTTAAAATTAGCACCAATTCAGTATTGTTAAAGTTTGTAAGATTGTCCTTCAAAAATTTTAAAATACAATAATAATAACAACAAAATCTTATCCCATTAGATAAGGTTGACTACATGAATTAAATAACGCTATTGAATCCTATAATGTATTATGTTTATAATGAAACAATTTACTATAAATCTTGTTTTACTGTCTCATGTATGGTTTTGTTGAGTGTTTTTTTCCGCTTATTATTTCTCCATTTTATCCACCTTTCTTACTGTAATGTTAAAAGGGATAGGTAAAATAGAGGGTTTATTATGAGTTTTCACTTTTCACACTTCTAGCCCACTATGTTTTTGTCAAGGGTCAAGCCCACTCTAAATTGATAGTGGCCCACATAGGATATCCATAGGCCCATAACAAACCCAGACCAAAAAAAAAGGTCGTCGTATTAATTTTCCTAGATATCTTATCACCTCTCACTTTTTATCTGTTGGTGCAACCGAAGGTATCAGATTGTTTCCAAAGTTTTCTATGGAGCACTTTCCTTATTTGTTCTTATTCTCACTGTTTCTTACTTTTCTTTCAATAAAACACAATCAATTTGAATTCTGAACCTCTCTATCCGGGCAGAATTGCTTCTCTTTTAGTTTACAGGTTTTATTATTTCTTTTTAATCTTTTGCTTGAAAAATATTGGGCTAATGATGCTACCTTCAATTATCTTAGCGGATTTCAATCAGATTTCTACCATGATCTGATTGCTACACAAACTGAAGCCCTTTCCCTTCATTTGCCAATCTCAAATTCCATGCCTATTATTGCTTTTCTTTTCTTATATTAAGTAATAATTAGTAATAATATTACCTTATTGATAGGATGAAGACACTTATGAGTAATAAATTAATAATATATCTCATATGGTTATCTTCTATATGAATAAAATATCATATGTAAAAATTTTAAATAAACTAATCTCAGAAGTATAGGAAATCATAAGTGAAGCACACACAGTTCATGTGAAATTATGGAAATATAGAGGTAGAAAAAGAAGAAACACAGTTCAATTTAACCCCTTCTCTTTCCTTCCTTTGAGTTTTAACTTTTTGAATCAAGTGTTTTGGTAATTATGGCTCTTCTTCAATGCATTTTGGACACCTGCATCTAAAACCATAGTCTGCAAGGGATGCTTGTCTCTCTTCAAAAGGAAGGTCTTCATCAACATATGAGATGGTTATCTGAAAATTTTCCTAAATGTTAATTAGTTATCTATATATTTGGAAATATTATATAAATGGTGAGATTCAAAGATTCCCTATGTGCTGTAAAACCAAATTCCTCAGTAAAATCATTTAGTTTGGAAGAATTCTTGGTCAATTGTAGATAATGGCAAAAAGTTAGGAACCAACCTCTTCTCCTTTTCGAATCGGCCTTACTGCGATTATGGTTGCTTGGCCATCCCTATCCTGCATACAAAAAGATTAGGACTTCAAATTAAACCAGGTACTGATTGACTCAGTTCGAAACCAACATACCTCGTCTCTCTTGAAGGCTTTGGCATTAGGACTACAGGAATGGTTCATGCAGCTTTGCAAAGGAAAAAAAGCAGTTCCTACAGTAAAATTTAAAAGGATTCAGGTATAATTACAAATAAAACTGCATAATTCCAATAATCAGTAGGCTAACACTAACTGTGATTCATTCATTACCTTGGCAACAAACAGAATAGTCTTCACCAAGAGCATCTAAAATTGGTTGTGTAATTTTCTCAGCTTCTTCCTACCATTAACAATGACGAGGAAAGGAATTGAGTCAAAAGAGTTTCTTTCTTTGGAGATAAAGTAGAAAAGTAATTTGAACAAAATTCTAACCTTATTAGGATTTTTCAGATCATCAATGTATAAAAAGTAATCCTCCACAGGAGAAGCTACAACCAAATCACTGGAAAATATAAACCAAGGATTAATACACAGGTTAGTTCAATCCAAAATTTCAATTTCAGTTTCAATTATCACGTCTAGTCCCCTTCGATGGCCATATCACGATATTCAAGCATTATGCTAACAGAAATAGAAATAGAAATAACAATATATGGCTAAACAGAATAAAGCACAATACAGAAAACTCTTACAGATTATTCTGTTCGAACATGCCAATGATGTGTCCATAGATATCAAGGGAGAATACTAGAAATTGTCAAGGAATTCAAGATAAGTCTCCAACAAAATGATGAAGTAGTCTTCATCATACACATGAATGAATGTATCAATAAAAGCATTTGTAAGGATACATGGCTCACACTCTTTGTCAAATATAGCTTTCTTAAGAAGTTGGAGAGACTGAAATATTAATCAATAAGCAGAAAATCAGGTATGGCATCCAATCAGCAAAAACATAATTTTGTATCACGCACAATCATACATCTGAAGAACCTCACCTTGAATGCCAATTCTTTTAATTGCATCCTGAACGAATCTTCATCTGAAGAATCAATATCATCTGGCAATGCAACACAATCCCACCACCTACAAACAATTTGAAGTTACTACCTCTTTCATAATCCAAACGCATCTTAAATCATTTGTACAATTTCAAAGTATGGTTTGGTAACTATAACAAAATGACGAATTTAATTTTCTTAGTAAGAAGTTTTGTAAAAGATGTAGTCCACTCTCTAAATAGTTTGATAAATCATAAAATGGATAGCTTGACAAAGGCAAAGAGAAAATTGGTGAAATGTTTCAATTTCAACAACCATGCCACATAAGTAACATAGTGCAAATCAAACATATAAGATAAACCTTAAAGACTTGAAGCAGAACACTTTGTCCCAAGATATAACATCATGCACCATAAAAGCACAAACACCGTCTATTTTGGCTTCATTTAAGCAGGTAAAACCAGCCAGTAACTACCTTCTCTTGTGTCCCATTGATATAGGCCTCCAAGCTTCCAAAAGAAGAGAGGCATTATAGCTGTTTGAATCACCAGAAGTATCATATTTCATTTTCCCTTCATGACAGTTTGCTTTTAACTTGCGGTATCTTAATATGGTAAAACAAATAGCCTAGTCACAAAATCCAACCAGGCTTCCGGTCAGATAAATCATAAATGTTGTGGCTGCAGAGATTGATGAAAACAGCTCGTTCCAAAAGTAACAAATCAAGAAATTCAGTGCAAAACTGAAACGTACCTTTGCGGCAAGGATGAATATATCATTTGTTTCTGGGGAAAAAGGGAAGACCAATGGTAAATAAACAGGAACATAAAGAAAATAATATATTCTGAAGAAATTTAGATTGTTAAAAATCATTGATTTCCAAACGGGAAGAATCTTACCATTAGCATGTTTATTGAATTTAAGAAGTGCCTCCCTATGAGCGGGATCAGACCTCTCGCCAGTGCAGAGTAAAGAATGCGAAGATTCCCAGTCAGCCTCTGCACATGATGTGCTACAGGCATTGACAACATCATCAAAACAGATTATTCCAAAGCACAATCCAGAAAGAACAATTTGCAAGAACAGGAGCATGGGTTTATTTTTTCATAATCTCCAGCCGAAGATAGAAATAGTGGCATTGTGTAGCTTTCTCATTGTACTGTTGTTTTAGAACACAAGTTAACATTATTTACAAAAATTTTCACAGGACTTTCACAGCACTCATTTACTTCTATTCCCAAGTAGGAAAAATTACAAAACAAAAGCATTATACACCCTACATCATTTCAAACAACTACAGCCTTACCTGCAATAGTAAGCTTCTCCACAGCCGCCCAGGCATGGAACCGCCGGCGGCAACGAGAACTCCTTAGAGAAAGGCAAATTCAGTTGGCCATTCATTAAAGATTCCACAACACCTTCAGGAAGAGGAATTTTATCTTTGGAACTGCCGGAACCACATTGATGAGTTCCCTGATCCTCATCTTCAGATGATGAATCCATCTCATGGAAGTTTTTTGACAAGCTCGAAGAGCTTCCGACATCACATCCATGACTCTCAGAATCCCTTAATCCCTGGAGGTAAAGCCTCCTTCCAATTTGAAGCTCTATGGAACCAATAAAACGAAAGCAGAAGCTACATACAAAACAATCAATCTGCAAAGTAGTTCATACACACAAAAGAACAAATGAGAAAAAAGAATAAGTCCTAATAAACCTAAACAAGCAAGACCAAGATAAATACAGAAGTAAATTAAGAGTTAGCATCTTGTTTGACAGTGATGGAACTGTAGTGCCTTGCAGACAAAAGGGTATTATAATATTCCTGTGATAAACAACAAGAAGCAATAAGATGGAGAGAGCAAAATAAAAAAGCAGAGAAGTAAGTTGAAAATTTGAGGGAGAGAGTGCCTGAAGTTGAAGAGTGGAGGGAGGAGAGAGAAGAGCAGAGACTTGAGTTTGGCAACTGGAATCGATTGGACAAATGGGTTCCTCCATTGAATGAATGAATGCCACCAAACACAAACTCGAATTCAGAGTCCAGAAGCACCAACGTTAATGGGAGAGTGACGGCGCCGAGAAACACAAACCAACTTATGAATCGTTTATTATTTATTTATTTTTGTTCTGAAAAATTCATTCACATAAATCCCCTCTAAAATAATAGTTTTTTAGTCAACAAAATAACACAAAAATAAAAATGTGGCTTAATCCTCTTTTACTGAAAAAAAAATATCTCAATAAATTAAGACAACACCACCAACTAATATTTATATTTTTTTAAGGAATATAGGTTTTCTAGTAAAGAAAAGTTAGAAAAAAAAACAAATTACTTATTTTGATAGTCCAACACAAGTAAAATATTTGTTAACTAATATTTTTCTCTTATATATTTATTTTATTTTTGAAGCAATATTAATTAACCTTTTATTTTTTTCATTAAAAATATTAGTCTTAACATTTTTTTCTAATCCAAAAACATTACAAATAAAATATTCAAGCATGGTTATCTTAAAATAGATGCCATAATTTGATCCATATAAACTGTTGTTTTCTTTTTTGTGTATACAAAAAAAAAGGGATTGTACCAATGCTACTTAAAAGTAGGGGTGTTCGCGGTGCGGTTTGGATCGGTTTTGAGTAAAAAATTCATCCGATCCAAACACTAATTTTACTTGCGGTGTGGTTTAGATTGGATGATGTTTTTAAAAAAATCTGATCTGGTCCGATCCAATTTCAAGCGGTTTGAATTGGATTGGATTTACGGTTTTGTAAATTAAAAAAATTAAATATATATAACAAATCTTAACATCAAATTTTAAATAATTAACAATGACATAACAAGTCTCAACAATATCTTAAAAAGCCAACGATAACATAACATAGAAATAAAATTATAGATTAGTTAAAATAAATAATAAATAATATTTTGAACATAAACTATTTATTAAATAATAATAATACATAAATAATATAAAAATGTATAATAAATTAAACATGTTATAAGTATAATTATAAAATATAATAAAAAATAATAATATTATAGTACATTGTGCGGTTTGGATTGGATTGGATCGGTTTTGAAAAGTAGATCTGAAATCCGATTCGATCCAACGGTTTGTAAAAAATAAAATCCAATCAGATCCAAATTAGTGCGATTTTAATCGGTTTCGATTTTGAATTGGATGAGCGGTTTAATTTAGATCGATTTGGATTTGAACACCCCTACTTAAAAAAAAACACAATTATATATATATGAATTAGCTAAACTTCGAACAAGGTAAATATCGGCAAATCACATAAAGAAACTAATTGGAGGAAAAAATTATATAAATCTCTTAAAATAAAAAACGTTACGTGCGTACTTTAATTTTATATAAATCAAAGCAATTTATTTCGATTTATATTTATTGTATATAAATTAAAATAACCTAATTCGATTTACTATAGTTTAGGGTATGATTTGAATTATGTTAAAAGACTTTAATACATGTAATATAATTTGATTTACATTGTATGTGATTGCATGTAATTCAAATTTATATGACTCGATTTACACTAGGCAAAAAAAAATGATAAATCGAAGTTATTAGCGTCCATTTATTAAAAAAGTAATGTATATTGATTCAATCGAATTTGATTTAATTCGATTTATTTAAAAAGCGTGTGCTATATAAATAGGATTAGAGTGTTGAATTGAGGTAAATTCATCATGACCAGTGAAAAGAATTTTCTAGTTCTTGTACATTACAAAAGCACGATTAAAAAAGAAAATATGATCGGGTATAAAATTTACTGACAAGGATCCATTGAGTGTCTTTATTAGAGTTTCTACACCATCTTTTGCAGTTGATCTACACCATGATGAGATTGCAGAACTAGGTGCTAACATGAATACTCCTGTTATGATTCTGATTTCTGGGATAGTTGGAGAATCGGATGCGGTGGAAGATGTCTTAGGGAGGAGTATTTCTGTTGGGGCTAGTGGAGCATCGAGCTCGAGAACTTAGCAATACTCGCCACACTTTTCTACTCTAGACTTGGATGCGATGAGACTAGAGAGGTTACCGGATGTAGAATCTGATTTTGGCGATAGAGATTCACAGGACACCGCAAGTCTAACTGAGTTCCAAGTCGGTCAACAGTTTCAGAATAAAGAGGAAGTCGTCTTATGTGTGAAGACTTATAGCATCTACCATAGGGTTGAGTACAAAGTGATGGAATCGGACCATGATACGTACTACGACAAGTGTAAGGAGTTTGGAAATAGTTGCAGACGGTTGATTTGGATCACTCTACGACGGCAGAAGGGTATCTGAGAGGTCAGACGGTATAACGGACCTCATACATGTTTGGCCACCTTGATCTCCAGTGATCACAGGAAGCTTGACTATCATGTGATATTTGCTTTCATCCTTCCTATGATCAAAGCTGATGCGGCTGTGTCAATCAAGGTTCTGCAGAATGCGACGGAGGCACATTTTGGGTTCAGACTTACGTACAGAAGGGTGTGGTTGGCTAAGCAAAAGGCCGTTGTGCAAAAATATGGGAATTGGGAGGAGGCCTACAATGAGTTGCCAAGATGGGTGCTCAGTGTGAAAATAATGATGCCAGGCAGTATTGAAGTTCTGAAGACGAGTCCTATGCAAGTTGGAGACCAGGTTGATGGGGAGTCAGCGTTTTTTTACTGTCTTTTTTTGCCATTTCCATCGTGCATTGAGACATTCAAGTATTGTAAGCCATTGGCCAGTATTGACAGGACCCATTTGTACGGAAAATATGGAAAACTTTGCTGGTTGCGATAGCTCACGATGGAAATTCTAATACCGTTCATATTGCTTTTTTCCTAGTGGGGGGTGAAAATGCGGAGTCATGGTCTTTTTTCTTGTCTCACTTACTGCAACACATGACTCCTCAGCAGAGCATTCTCGTGATCTCTGATAGGAACAATGGGATCAAGGCCGCATTGGAGGTACTTGATGGTGGATGGGTTCCACCTGCTGCTTATCGTGCATTCCGTATTAAGCACGTTGCAGCGAATTTCACGTTGAGTTTCAAGGGAAAGGATGCCATGAGGCTTTTAGTCAACGCTGCTTATGCGAAGATTGAGGTCGATTTTGATTATTGGTTTGACATCCTCCGAACTGAAGACCTAACAATGTGTGACTGGGCCAACATGATGGAGTATGACAAGTGGACTTAGCACTGGGATGAGGGTCGTAATATGACTACAAATATTTCTGAGTGTGTTAATTTAGTGCTCAAGGGTGTTAGGAATCTTCCAGTTTATTCCTTGGTAAAGTCCACTAATAGGAGATTGGTAGAGCTCTTTGTTCGCAAGGAAAGAGAGGTTGAGGCACAGTTAGGGACAAGTTAGCAATTTAGTCTGTCACTTGTGAAGGCAATGGAGGCAATACTAAAGGCATCGAGACATTTCACAGTGACACTATATGATAGGGATAATTCAGAGTTTAACGTGGTTGAGACTACTTCAACAGGTAATTTCTCACTTGGTACTTACAAAGTCTCGTTGAGAGATTGGACTTGCGATTGCGACTACTTTCAAGCACTTCACTAACCATGTCGCCATGTAATTGCTTGTTGTGCATATTTCCGCGTGAGTTAGGCAACTTATGTCCACGAGGTATATCGCCTCAGCACGGTGTTTAATGTCTACAGGATGAGATTCAATTTCCGATTTTAGAAGGCTTCTGGCCACCGTAAGATGGTCCAACAGTCATCCCTGGTCCCAGTAAGAGACGTGCATCTGAAGGTCGTCTGAGGAGCACTAGAATTCACACTAGTATGAACGAGGTCAATCTGAATCGACCAAATCGGTGCGGGCTATGCAGACAGCCTGGTCATACTAGGCAGAGTTGTCCACAGGGAGGAGGCACTGGGGGTTCTGGAGCAGCTAGTGGAGTTTAGTGTTTTCTTTATTGTGTTGCTTTATCAATTGTTTATTGTATTACGCTTAATTGTTGCTTTATCGTAGCACATGGTCGGCTTCCTGGTCCAATGTACGTGCCAACTCTGTAGAGTGTCCAAAAACCATCGGTCGCCGCCTCTGCCATCCTTCGTCATCAGAAAATCAATGTCGAGTGTAAGCAATAGACGATACTATACTCCACCAAGTTGTGGTAGCTCTATCTATCTGATGCCATTCTATCACAACAAAGTAAATCAATTCCGTGACAACCCTCCATGGTGCCATATGTGGGGGATCCAAGATCTCGGGTGAAAATACCTGAACAACCTCCGATGCACTATATGACATCTATGTGAACTAGTAAAGAATGAAAAATATTGCAAGTCAATTTACATCCAGTAAGTAGTTTAAAGAAACACCAACAATGAATGCTTCAATGGTAACACTTACATCCCTTGGCCGGAGTAAATCTATCACGAGCCTCCACTGTGCGACTCTAGGCCCCTTCTCACTCAGTTGGCTGATAACTGGACCACCTGAGACCCAATACATGTTATGAACAACGGCAATAATCTGTAATATATATTATTAAACAAGACAATGATTAACAGTGATTATCTCGTCGCCAACGGCCAATCAAAGGCGTCAAACCCATCGGATTTGAAATCCGAGAACCACCAAAAGATCCATGACTGGAGGAGCTGTAATGGACCAGCCAACTTAACCACATTCCTGTTGGGCACACGGCACAAGCACTGGTATAACCACGATAGAGCGGCGGATCACCATGTATTCCAATATCGCTACGTACAGTAGCCACCGGATATGTATGTGTGTACCGGACTTGTCACTGAAGAGCTGGGTTGATAATAACACCGTGATGTACATCCTCGCATACCTCCTGACGGTCTCCTCGTCTGCGTTGTGAGGAAGGTGACTGAATGTCTCTTGCATCCAAGTGCATTTCACAATGAACTTGTCGATGCAGTCCACCAGAGGCAACACACCCAACAACTCTTGGAATCAATCCCATGCAGGTCGCCTGCCATCAATAAACTGCTTGAAGTCTGTCAAGCACCCGCTGACATACTGTCCATCGATGGGAAGACCTAAATGGTATGCAACATCCTGAAGTGTAATCGTACACTCTTCGAATGACATGTGGAAGGTATGAGTCTCGAGCCGCCACCGCTTAACAAATGCACTGACCAGCGGCTCATCCAACATAAACCAGTGGTCATTGAACCTTGCGATATGGGCTAAGCCTGCCATCTACAAGTACGGTATGACTCTGTCGTCTAGGGGCATACCATACTGCCTCCTCATGCTGGTGATAAATCGATGTGGCTGCACCACGATAAAAAAAATTCTTTTAGAACCATCATAATTAACAAATCAATTCACCAAAAGACAATTAAGTAATGCATACCCTTTTCAACAAAATCATATACAAGTTATATAAAAAATTACCTAAAGCAAATAACTCTACTAAAAACAAACTTTAATGTAAATTATGTTGCAACCCGGGATATAGATAACCTAACGTCAATAATATAATTAAATTTCATTAAACAAATTAAATTAAATTCTAACTGTACATAATTAATCTGATATTCAATACGTAAAGTATAAAATTAAACTAAATTAAATTATATTAATTTAAGCTCTAACACTTAAGGATTAAATTACATTAACTTCAAATAAATTAAACTAAATTAAATTAATAAAAAATTTAAACAACCCAAACTAAATTTTAAATAAATTAAAAATAAACTAAATTATTAGCACGTTAACCTAACATTTAGGAATTAAATTAAATTTAAAAAAATTAAACTAATTTAAATTCTTATCAAACTTCTATTGTCTATTTAATCTAACATTTGAAACTTAAATTAAATTTATCTAAACTCCTAAAAAACTTCTAATATAGTAAATCACTACTTTAACTAAGCATTGTTTATTACTATTCCACCTTGTATTTGTACTTTTAAAATTCTAACAAACCACTAAATCACTATTCTAACTACCATTTGTAGTTTAAAAATCTCAATAGCGCATATAATGAATTCTAAGCGATTTAACATCACAAACTATTATTTATTTTTTAAAGATATTTAATTTCGAAAACTAACCTCTTCATGGATGAACCAGCAATATGGGCGACCGTCGTCTAACCGATAGATACAATCCGCGTCGTCTTCCATTTTCTCAGTTTGAATCTTACGATTCTTTTGGTGCAAACTTTCTCTGGAATGAGGTTGGAGGGGAGGAGGGAGGAGGTTTGGTGAGATATAATTCGAACCAAGTGAATTCGAATTCTTTATATAGGTATATATACACTAAATCGAAGCTAGTGGATTCGATTTACCACTAGCATTCGTTCAAGTAAATTGAAATAACTCCATTCAATTTACTATAGCCCAATTCAAATTACTATGGGCAATACCATTTGTGTAATTCGAAACTAATGGTTTTCATTTACTATGGGTGAATTTCATTTCCTTTTAAATCGAATTTAATGCATTCCATTTATACATATACCTAGTAATTCGAATCTACTTAGTTCGATTTACATAAAATTGTGTATGAAAGTATGCTCCATATACCTAGTAGTTCGAATCTAGTATGAAGGTATGCTCGTAACGTTTTTTGTTTCAAAAGATCCATATAATTTTGTACTTCAATTGGTTTATTTACGTGATTTGCCCTAAATATGGATTAGCTTGAGTATTTATCAAATGCTATATCTTAAATCTTGTAGCACATTACAAAATACTACAAAAATAGTGTCAATGAAGTTCCCCATGGCCTCTTGAAGTTAGGAGTGTAACCATCTAGCTTGTCCATGACCATGAGGGCATATCATATTATCATGTAACTATGATTATCAAATACAAATATCTAACAGAAGTTGTCAATCTAATGCACTAACTTTAAACCAAAGGAGAGAAAAAGAAAGAAAATGATACTTCTTCCTTAAAGCATCATTGCACATACATTGCATGTCTTTTCACCTATGCAGGGTGATAACCCATATTAAGCTCGAATAACAACATCATATAACCTATTTCTCAAACAACTAAAACAGCTGAGAAAAAAAGTAAAGTGTGGTGAAGGTGGAATCCACAATTCATAGAGGAAGAAACTAGTAGAAATTCATAAAAAACATTTGATTTGTGGAGGTTTGAGTCTTATATGGATCCAAAGAACTGTTCCAGGGAAGGAGCACTGAACACATTGGCTGCTGTTCGTTCGGTCCTAGAGGGCGATACATGAAGTTGATACTTGATAAACCTCTGCAACATAATTTTTTCATCATTAGATACCGTATTGAATTTAACATTAGGATATGAACTTTGAGTTGTTGAATATATAAGGAACTTACAGCTAGCTGATTGATGATTTCTGGATTCGTGTCAATATGCCAATCCGGTTCCAATTGCCGAACAAACGATGATCGTCCATTTTCTGTGCTACAGAAGAGAACCTGCATATAGGTATCATAAAGGTTATCAGTAAGCACAGAAGAAAAAGTAGCTGGCAAGCAGTGGATATTTACCGCATTCATGATATGCGCATTCAAGAGTCTTTGATACAATTTTACTTTTCAACATTTAAGTCAATCCCTTTTCTTGATCGTTCCAGTACCAATAATGATCAAGAAGATATAAAGAGACACTGAAAAACTCTTAAAAGGAACACTAAAGTAATATGCAGCGAAGTGAATACATTTTATGGTGTAACAACTGGTGCATATTCACATACCTTGTCCTTAACCAAACCACCAGAAGTGAATACCCCAGCTTCTTCTAATGCAACAAGTACTCTCTTCTGCATAAATAAACCAGGCTTAAAAGCGTAAATTATTTTGAACAACGCAGTTACCAAAATAGAGGCAATACAGTTGCAAGCAATTTTAGTTTGTGCCAACTTAATATCAACACCACTCAGCAAGTTCAGCTAGCAATTGCAAGATGGTGATAACTTAACAGTAAACATTATGTGGTGTGAAGGATAAGCTGGACAAAGGGTCAGAGCGAGATTATATATCTATGTTTGTGTGTATGTGTGTCAAATGTCTCACAAACAAGTAACAACAGCGACCCTCAAGCATTGAATCCTCGTCTAGAAGTTTTTGCCTCAAGCAGATATACATATCTTAGTTCTAAATCATTCAGTTTATAAATTAGTTTGATAAAGTTGGAAGATAGTGAATTTGCAGCATATGATGTGAAATATTGCTCATTAGTTCCATTAAGCTCATCAGATAAGATGTGAAGAGTAAATGATATAATCTAACAAATTACACACCTCGCTTTCATCATCCAAAACTAGTTCCATGAGATATAAATCGCAAAATTTTGTTATTTCCAACAACACTTCCAGCACAGAGGACTTCACAGTTGCTTGTTTCTGCCAACAAACAAGATGAACCACATTGGTTTCTTTATTCACATTCATTTCTTAGAAAGGAAAAAATCATCACACAGGACAAGCTCATCACCTGAAGCTCCTCTGGACTACTTTCCTCAAGGATCACTCCAAGAAGTCGACAAGTTACCTATGTACACATAGTGGCCATAAAAGTCAGTAAACATTGATCAAAATCACATGTAACAACTCAAACTTGTAAGAAATGTTCCCTTTGTCATCAAACATCTTAATTCCATTTTTTCACTACTTATGTTGCACAAAGATATGAATGCAAACAACTTATTCAAGTTTCCACGAGAAAAAGAATACAAGTATCTGCACCATCTATCAATATAGACCAGAAAAAGAGAAGTAACATATAAAATCTACTGAGCTTGAACCTGAAAGTAGACCAATAAATAGCCTTAGTTTAATGGTTTCATTTACACCTTAATCTCCAATATCAATTTAATTTATAATGCATTAAATTGATGAATTTTTACTTACTAACTGGATTGTTAACAATCAGTTCACTCCAGATAGAAATCTTTTACCATCAAAGGAGACGCTAATTTCTAGAAGACCATAGCAAGAAAAAACTGCGTGAAACACAGATCATGTTCACAGAAGAAATCAGAGGGAGTATATAATTACCTTTCTTCCTTCACTTAATTTCTGTCTAACTATCTGCCCCAAAGTTGGCTGAAAATTAGGAAGGGAAAAACAAAGAGCTTAGAATTACCAATAACACAAAAAACTACCAAATGCAAACCTGCTTCCCTTTTATTAATCCAAAACAACACATGCATTGCCTGACCTTGACACTGAAGAAAAGGGGGGAAAGCCATGAAAGTATTTTACCTTGACTGGCTGAAAGAACTCATCGACAACATTTTGTGCCCTTGAATCATCTGAGGGTGAACAAACTTCAGGAGGAGCTACCGAGGCATTAGAATGTGCACCAACTCCAGAATTACTAGATGAAGCACCTTGCCGTTTTTGTTGCCTGCGTTGAGATCCAGAAGGTGATCTCAACATCCTCCATGTAAAAACAATGGCAACAGCAAGACCAGCTACAGCCCCAATAGAGCGTGAATCCTAACACCAAGTATAGTTTAATGAGGATTAAAGCTTTGAAACAAAGACAGAAACAATACTTCATTACTTTGAACTACTAAAGCACATATCTTCACCGGAAGGGATAAGTAGTAGCAGATAAAAGTCATCATTACCATCCTGACAGTAATTTTTTTTTTCAAGCACCAAAACAAACAATCTTTACAAGAGACCACTTATGATGTATGGTTAAATCACTTTCTTCCTCCTTCTTTTCTCCCCCTTTCTTGGGCCTATTTAGACAACAAACCTGAGCATACAAACTTATCCTTTGTACAGAGGGCCACATCCAGCATTAAATTAAGCTTAGTTGATTAAATTAACCCAAATAATCATAGCTAAGCTAAGTTCCAGCTCACTTGAGTCAGGTAAAAGCAACCCACTCTTCACCTTTTCCAAAGGTCGCAACTTGCAAAAACCCAGATGAATTTTACCAAAAAGATAGAAACTTTCAGAAATTCAGCTCAGAACTACACTATCCCGGACCCCCAATCAACAATAAGCAAATAAAAACGCAACAAAAAATGGAAACCGAACAGTGAACAGCAACAAAGAAGTTCAAATAGGGCAAACCACAATCGACAAAAAGATAAGGTTTTGCATCATAATTCATATCAGATCCAATTGAATAAGCTCATTGAAAATTAAAAGCATGAGAGAGAGAGAAGGAGAGGTACGAGGTTGTGGAGGGAGATGGAGAAGAGGTTGGAGATCTTGAGAGTGACATAAGCACCGAAGCGTTTGATAAGGTGGAAAAGCTCTTGTTTTGGGGTGTCACCTTCACCCGTTGCCATGTCTATAATCTTTGTTCTTCTTAATCTCACAAACCACACTAGATTCCTTTTCTTCAAAATTGCAAGTTCCAAGGGTCACTCTTCAGAGACACAGAGGGTTTAACTCGTTCATCATCCCCTCCAACAACAACTTCACTCCATTGATCGCTCTGTCTGGAACTCTGGATTGATTCTGTGAAGGAATGGAAGAAATCAACGAACCAAACGAATGTTCCAAACCCAACACGCAAAAAGAGAGTTATGATAACACTGTCAGTTCTCTTTTGTTAATTTTATCAAAATCCCCTAAATTCTATATACTTAAAAGGTCAATTTTATGGTGTCTATGAATTTGTTTAAATATTGTCTAATTTATTTTTTTTAGTAAATTTTAATTTTTTAAAAATTATTTATTTTTATATATTTTAAATAAAATAATAATTTTTAATTCTTTTTAGTAAATAAACACCACATTATAGATATTATAGCATTCACCTATACTTAATTAGTATGTGTAAGTTGTAGTTAGATATTAGATTTAATTTTCCACTTTTTAAAAAGTGGCAGCATTATGTATAATGATAAATGAAAAAATGTGCACGAATTTTTATTTCTAAATACTATTTGTATGTATATCTAGGTATGGAAACAAATAATATGCAAGTTTCATGTTATTACAAAATTTTAACTCTTTAGGAAATTACTATTTCAACTTAAACATTTTAAATCAATATAAAATATAAAATATATATTACAAATTATAAATTAAATAATATATATTATACAAAATATATAATAATTAATTTAATAGTTAATTTTTTTGTCACCATAATTTTTTTTATTTTCCGTTAGAAACACTCTAAAGTCTAAAGTCTAAACTGTTAACAGATGATCCTGACTGCACATCACTTCTACTAGTAAAAATAAAATGAAAGCTGAAGGTTATCTTGGTCAAGTTTTCCTCTTCTTGATAAAAAATCAGTTAGTTTATAAAAGATAAGGGGGTTTGTTTCCCAAGATAGAACCAACTACCATTTTTCTTCTACTAGTTTCTTAAATTATTTGTGCAAAAAATAAATTCTACACGATATCTCCTGAAAAGCCTTTTCATTATCTCTCAAATTATTTTTTATTTTATTTTATTTTGAAAACTTTAATTTAATTAGCGTGAGATGCTGAGATCTGAGATGCTTTGTATATGGTCATCTACTCATCTATTACACAGTTCTGAATATTTTTTTCTTTTAACCTACAAAACAAGCAAATCAAACAAAAATAAAATAAAATAACCTTTTATTTTTTTATTATACTTATCAATTTTGATAAATTAAAAATTAATTTATTACAAATCTAAATTTTATTGTACTTATCAATTTTGATAAATTTTATATAATTCTTTAATCTTTTAAAACATGTATAAATTCAATGAGTTTTTTTTTTAAATACTTTTACTTTTATCCATATGTATTTTTGTTCAGTTGCTTAATTTATTAAAAAATATTAAAATTAATATTTAATTTAAAAATATAAAAATAAATAAATTTTAAATATTTAATACTTATCTTAAAAAGAAATTTTGACAAATTTCACATCAAATTCAAAGTCGCCAAAAGATTTTTTTATTAGTATTGTAGAGGTTTTAAAATTTTGCAAAGTTCTTCTTAATAATAGAATCAACTATTGTTATTTTTTTCATCCTCATCATTATCACTTTTAACTCAATTATTTTTATTGTATAACTATTATTTATCATCATTGTTATCTTCTCTTCTATCATCATCGTCAATACTGATCTCATCAACATTAACGTTTTTTTTTTCTCTTATTTCTTGTTTGATGCTATTTTTTTTAAAGGTTTTCGTATTGTAATTATTTTTTTTTTGCAGGATTTTTATCTATAATTTTTCTTTACTTAACTACTATTGGTGAAACAAATTTTTAAAAATAAATTTATTAATAATTTGTGAGATTTTTGAGGATTTAAAATCTCATAAATTACAAATAAAATCGCTACAAAATTAATTTTGTAACTATTTAACGAATTTTTTAACAGAAGAATCGTATTAAAATAAAATAGTCAAGAATCAAACTGCAATAATGCTTACTTCAAAAAGAAAGATGCGTAATGGCAGGTTTTGATTAGTTTACACTGTTAGTGTATTATAATCAAACTCATCACTTATAATTCAAGAGTTCTTTGAATCAACTTCTGATTTTTTTATAGAAAGAAAAAAAATTATAGACTCGGTTGTATTCAAACCATGATGAATAATCCAATAATTATTACACCATGAGACCAAAAAATTAGCTAAGAAAAAGTGAGTTCACTATCCAGAATTTGAGGTAGAGGAGAACTTTGGTTGCTGTTGTTGTTATCTTCAACTAATATTTCAGGCTCATGGTTAAGATGGTTATGGTCATGTTCATCCATTAGCATAGCCTTTGGTGATGCCAATGCCCTTTCAACCTTGATGAGGCCAGTGCCATTGACCACCATCTCTTTCTCCAAGTGCAAGCAATAGCTCTCAAATACTCTTGAGCTTACCATCACTCCAAAATCCAAGAGAAAGAGTAGCTCCAATTCAAGCTTGTTTAATTCTGCATTGCTTACTCCTCCTACTCTTGCATATACTGCATTGTTGTAATGCCTGAAATTCAGGGGAACAAATAAAGGAAAGCAATGAATAATAAAGCACAACAAAGATTAGTGAATAATAACGAAGACAAGTTATGTATATTGTTGAATTGAAGGAGTCATGTACGTGTAAAAGCTATATATAACAAGTTAAATTATAGAGTAATATCACAAATTAGTTCTATGGAGTTTTTAGTCAGATAATTTAATAGTCAACAAATTTATTTAGTCACTAAATCAGTCCCTAATTTTTTTGTTTTATTAGACAAATCAATTTTCGAGTCAAAATTTAGTAAAAAATAGACAAATCGGTCCATACCATTATAATAAAGACATAAGAGTCTTCAAATTTTTTTAAAATTCTTATATCAATCTCTTTATATGAAACTGATTTGTCTGACGAAATAAAAACTTGGGGATTAATTTGGTAATTAAAATTTGTCAAGAACTAAAGTGTCCGACTAAAAATTTTAGAGGCCGATTTGGGATATTACTATTATATAAAACTAATCAAGACGAGCAAAAAGCCTTGTAAAAAAGTTTAGTTGTCATAATGACGTGATATACTTATCTAGCAACCACCATGATTTCTATCGAAAATTCTGATGAAATGTTTTTTCTTTAGTTATGTAGTATTGCTCTTTGAAACCATGAACTTACTGAATTCATCCAAAAACAAAAGGAGGTATTGTAAGGACTCACTCATCATCGAGCATCTTGGAAGCAATCATGACACTGGTAACTAGCAATCTGTGGATGTTCAAGGATATAACAAGAGAATCAGGGTGCAGGTGTGTGAGCCTATCAATGTAGACATAGCCAACCACAAAACAAGAAGGGCTGCAATTAGTGTACTTGTATATCCTCTCTAAGTACTTTGGTATGCTTATGCTTGGGGCCCTTACACCATGGAATGCATTCAAGCTCTTCCCTATTCTTATGGAGCCATCTACCTCCTGGCTCAGTTCATGCACCAGCTTTTCGTTTCGAGCCACCAGCTTCTCTAACGTCGAAGACAGGACGCACAGTACTCTGGGCAGGTTTAGCTCGGTCTGGCATGTCTCCGGCTGAAGCTGCCGGCTGTGGTTTGAGTATTCGCCCCCTGTTAACATTTAGGCCATGTAGATTCACTTGCTCATGGGTTCATATGGTTGCTATTTGAGTGGCTAAAGACTAGGATGGTGATAACTCCAACTCTTCAAGTTGTGGCTTGGAGGAACCACTCTCTCTATGGATAATTGACGTGTGTGGCTATGTCTCTAACTAATTTTAGAAGGTTGTGATTGGAAGTTAGGAATTAGGATCTGTGTCTGTTCAAAATTGAAGCTAAATATTATTCTTCAAGGGGGTCCCACTCCTATGTATGTGGTGACTTTGTCTTAGGAATAAAAACAAGCCATGCCTAAGAATATACAGACTGGCAACATCAACTAGGTTGGCTTGATTCGTATTGCAACTAAATGGAGGTCCATCTCCCCAACAATTCAGATACTAGGTCTCTATTGAGGGTCTCTGGTTTCATTGAAGTTCAAGCAATTAGATATCAGCATTGCTTTCAGCTCGTACACAATGGTGAAATAGTTGCCAAATGCCAAAAAAGGGGCATGATCATGTTGTGCTAATGTTGGTACTAGGTAGAACTGGTAAAGGATGAGCCACGCAGCCATCCTTCAATCCATAGGGGCTAATAATTTTATCGTGTTTTAAGGTTTGTTTCTATTTTACGGTTTACGGTTACCAATCTCTTCACTCTAGAGTATCTTTTTTCAAAGGTAAAGGGATGAATATCGTGCAAAGTGAGTATCCCCATTACTCTATGATATCTCGGACCCTATTTTTTTCTTTTTTCATCAGCCCAAAGGCATGCTTGCTAGGATCCTAATGAAATTGTTATAGAAAGAATTTGCTAATAATGAACACTTTAATAATTGAATAAACTGTTTTTCTTCTGCGAATAAAGAATGACATTTTGTAAGTGTGGGGAGGCCATTGAAACAACAAAATGGAATGGAGATCCCCTAACGACAAAATATACCTTGAAAATGATACTACCAAAAGCATCAAAATGCTCTCTAGCCTATACATTGTGGTTGGAATGAAGCAATTTCTCTTCCTCGTTTGAGATGTCTGTGACCTGTACGTGTGATTTGGCATTCATCTTGCTCAACTCATTTTCGACACGGAAAAAGACCCACTGGAAGCGGCGGAAAATTTCTAAGGCTGCAATGGTGAACACTGTCAGGTAATTATGGCGAAGATGTGCAGAAAGCTTGTATGTCCACGTGCAACGAAGGACTAGGTTGCTTCCAATTACCCAAAAGTAAACCTGTGATCCCAAGTAATACAATGTTATAAACAACTTCAGATTCTTAGGAAGATATTGCTCTTTTTCTTTTGTCAGTTCTAAATTGTTCTCTTTTTTGTTTTATCAAGTTGGTCTTCACACATTCAACAATAAATCAAAATCACATTAACAATATAATGTTAATAAACTTAATAATAGCATCCATAAGACCCTTTTCAAGTTCCATCTTTTTCTTCACATTGCTAAGAACTGTGAAAAGAGAAGTGTTCTTGAAAATTTTCACATAAATGGTCCATTCTTGGAAGGGAAAGAAAACTAGGGAACTCGAGCACATAAATAATCCTTACCCATCTCCTTCCATGTAATAGATGTGAGAGTGTATGTGGCTTGCTGAACTTGAATATTCGAGTGAGGCCACTGGGAAAGAAAAAGAAAAATTTATCAAAAAGCATGTCACAAGACACTCATCCGCTTAGAAATGAAATACTAGTTATACTTCTGGGAAGAAAAATAATGTTTTCCAGTTTTGACCGTAACAGCCTTGCTTTTGTGGCATGGGGAAGGGGTGTGAGACGCAAGGAAAAAAGAAAGGATGAATTGTAGTAGAGAATTAATAATTTGTCACAGAAGGTGGGGCTTTGGGGCCCCTAGAAATGCTGCAGTGTCTATCTTTCTTTTTTCTTTTCATTTGTGTTCTGTTTTTCATTCTATCTTTGAGAGATTACAGAGACTTAATTACAATGCAAGTTCATCTCATATTTTCCTAAAGATTTCCCAGTCTCTATCTATGTTTTAGAGATGCATGGTAAACAAATATTAGGCAAACCTTAGGTCCCAATCTCTATTCACATCCCAGTAGAAAGAGTACGATGAGTTCACAACACTTGACAGAAGCCAGAGAGGCCTATAAAAGTTTGTCCACTTATCAGGGAAGACGTGATATTTAAGGGCCGAGAGAAAGATAACTGGCACTGCGGTTGAATATTTTAAAGCTGAAACCATAACCAAAAGACAAAAGATGAGTTGAAAACATGATGGGTTGATCATTAATGAATAAAGAACTCAATCAGTAAAAGAAAGAACGTAGAAAACCAGCAGTTAAATTACAAACAAAAGAATATGATTAACTAAAGCAGTATAAAGGACTCCAACATTAAAACCAATATTCTTAACATATTACAAGCCCAAGATAGAAGAATAATGTATTACATTAATTTCCTAAACCTGCAAAATTTAGACCAACAATTGATAACTAAAAAAAGTTCTGAATAGGAAACAAAATGGCAGCACGATTTAAGGCAATAAATAGCTCTTACCATTCAAAAGACAAGTTTTCTCCCCGGTATCTTTGTACTGACGGAGACATTGGTTTAGACGGAAAAGATAAGGCAAGACAAGCACTAAAGGGATTGCAACAGAGTGACTGCCACACACAGAATCAGCTTCCAACCAAGCAATTGTGGCAACCTACAAGGGTTTTGGAAAATGGATCCCCTAATTAGAGAAGTCAATCAAGCATCTTGAGAGCCAAGAACAAAAGATACAAGTCTAGAAACTAAAAATTTTAACTGTTAATGAACAAGCTCTATGGAAAAGGAGAATGGTAAGAATGCTTAAATCTGTAGACAAATTACAAATATCAATATTATATAGAGTCCACAGTGCTGGTTTTTTTCTCAAGAATATTTTGAACAAAATCAAGGAAACTTGTTCCATGACTTCAGTGCTATATATATGTGTATATATATAAATCATATGCATAAACTTGACAACATTCTGCCATAATCAAAATAGGAGACCCATAAGTTACATAAAATCACAAAAAAGTTAACTCTAAATAGTAAAAGGCATTAACATCAACCAATCAGAACCAAACCTGCCGATGTACCATCCTACATACAGAACGCTCCAGATCAGAAAAAACCTGCATAAAATCATAATCTAAATAAATGAAGGACTGAATTAATAAAAAGTTAGAAACCAAAATTTAGATAACAAATATGTTGATTCTAAATTTCCTAGAGAAACATATCTTCAAAAGCAAAGCAGACCTTTGCCATGGAAGTGAAAATATCAGCCAAGAAGAAATCAGAGAATGATATTGCCTGTTTACATGAAAATACAAAAATATCATATATTCAAACATAGTTCCAACAAAATATAAAATAAAAAATTGGTTAAGGAATAATATGAAGTTTGCTAAAGTTCAGGCTCACGTATGAAATTCCTAAGAATCTAAAAAAAAAGAAAGAAAAAAATATATAATTTTCTAAAGCTTAACACCAATAGTTCCCAAGTATCTCTGAGGAAGGAGAGGACAAGTTTCAAACCAATGTGGCAATGCCTCTTCAAGGGTTTTTTACTTTTACCTTGTCCACATAATAGTGTATTTTGTGTAACTGACAATGTTATTGATTGACAACAGGCACCCATCATGAACTTATTAAAACAATATATCCAATTAAGAGCAAACTTGCCTGCAATGGGAAAACTATATGCCAGCATGTCCTTAAGAAGTAATATCGAGTTGAAAAATAAAAGATATCAAAGGGGAATATCAACAACAATACAACACCAGCATATAGGAGCACCTGAACAGAAGTACAAGGAAAACTTAGAACTCTTGCAACAACTGAAAAAAAAAAAGCAGGAAATGGAATTAAATATTTGCCAATCATAAATAAATTAGTAAAAAAAAAAATTATATGTATTAACTTCATAAAATCATCAAAGTCATACTAACTATAATTTTCACTGATGATAATGTGATATGAACAGATATAACACTTATCTCCGACAAGAAATCCAGATTAATAAAGTTGTCAAGTATCCATAGGAAAAACATGTTCATCCATCAAAATATGCCAGAGTATTTTTCGTAGTAAGAAAAACCAATAAATTGTCTCCCTTCCCGTCTCTAATTACCCGTTCACCCACTGCATTGAGTTTGAACTGAGGACATCATTGAATACCAAAAAGATCAACTCCGACTCCCATCTCAGCATGATAACATTATGCAACTTTTTAAATTGATACTCTAATTAACAAGATGCAGTCTGCAGAGCACCTCTGCGACCGCATCCCAGTAACATGAGCAGTACTCATTCCCAAAGATGATTTGAAGCTAATGTGGTGCAATTCTTGGACTGGTGCTTCAAACTTATTGGCTTTTTGTCAATGAAACCGAACACTTGAAAAGGATAACAGACAATTTAAATATAATGTTGAAATGCTGAACAGACAATCTTAAAGGTCTAAACTGAGAAAGAAGAACTAGTAAGAGTGGATGCATCTATTACACTGGTTGTGAGGCAGCATATGAAACTTCTCCATGAGAATAAAGATAAATATATGCCGTCATACTGGTTGGAACAATAATCGTCATCCATGTGGCACACTGCAACAGTGAACAACAAACCAGTCAAGCATTCAAGAGTCAAGACAAACAAAACTTAGAAAGTCCACTGAAGAAAGGAAAGAAACTGTGTAAAATGAAAACCATGAAAAGATGGCAATTGTTTTACATAGTCACACTGAAGGCAAGGCACCAAAAACTAATGCAAAGATTCATTAAATGAAAAATGAATAATAGCACATTTAGTACACATATCACAGAATAATCATTCGATTTCTACATGTACTCCAGTGGAATAAAGGTTCCTTTATTCCTTAGTCTGCTAAAAATATTAAACATCATTAAATTCCATGGCTTTATCCCACAAAGAATAATTATTCGTTCCCAGACAAATGGGAAGGATGATTATTCAAAACCTGAAAAGAATTCATATTTGCTCTGTTTCTTTGTTTATCTCTACTTATACTATGGATAATAAAAGTAGAACTGATAATAAAGGAAGTACAAATCCATTCCAAAGCAAACCATATATTGGAACAGAAATGGCAGCAGTCCAAATCAGTCCACTCACATTTCTATTGCCATTGCAACACTGCAAAAAATTAATCCATTTGCAAAACACCGCATAGGTCAAAGTGATGGTAGATGTTACCTTCCATATTTCTCTGTGAGTAAGGTAATTTTGATCGAGATCAAATATTCTTGCATAATTGACACCAGCCTGAGCAAAAAACCATAAGTTGATTCCCCAAAGCCAAACCATTAAAGCCTGCATTGCAAAAATAAGATGAACACATTGATACAACAAAGGATGCAAATAAAAAATTAAAATATCATTTAATTCTCTCAAACCCAGATGCAGATATGCTCATGGATAAACAGACTCTAGTAGAGAGGAAAACTAACCGCAAGAAGAAGCGGGTTAAAATACAAAAATGCCTCATATAGAAACAGATCCCGCTTGTCAGCACTCATTCTCATGACAGAATCCCATCCAATCTGCAATTTCACAATGTCCAATAAGATTGTGGCAATACTAAGTCATTAAGTTCAGTGGAATAGGAGATACAGACCTTGCAACAGATGAACGCCCAAACAAGGAACAAGAATACCTGGAAATCCATCTCAATCAGATTCTACAAAAGAGTAAAAGAACCAGAGCAGAGAGAGGGGGCAGGTGGAGGGAATGAAGAAAAGCAGTAGAAAGTGGCATGCAATAGGGATAGAGCCAGAATTGCAGCTCACATTTACAATTATTCTTCTATCTTCGAAAGCATCAAATTCAAATACAACAGTAAAACCACAAGAATGAAATGTAAGCATTCCATCAGTGAGTCAAACAAGTTCGAATTTGTTGAGAACGACGTCACCAATACATGATATAAATGGTATTATCTTCAAAAGTATGACAAGGTATAAAAACCTTGAATCTCCACAGGAAAATAGGCGAGGGCATTATCCCAGAGGCACTAATTGGTGCCACGCCACCCTTGGAATCGTTCACCTCCCCAGAATACAAGAAACCTTCCTCAGCACCATTTTCCACCTCATGCTCATCTGGTTAAAACAAACTATGTAAGTTGTACAGGACCAAAGCTAAAGTAGAAAATACGTACACAATGAAAAGTTAAGGGAAAAAAAAAAGCAGCATATATGCTACTAAAAGAATAAGATCAGTTACCAAGATCAGAGACAACAGCTCTGCTCCCAGATTTCCTCAAATGCGGACTATTAGCAGGAACAGCAAGTCCTCCAAACATAGATGAAAAAGTTCAATCCGCTATGCACTAATTCCGCCAATAACCTGCCAGCATGCAGAGAAAATTGAGTAAAGAAAACAACATAATTATCAGCAAATAGAGGATTATCAACATAATTATCAGTAAATAGGGGATTATCAGCATGCTCATTACATATCATATAGGAGCTAACATTGTAAGATTTCAGAAACTATTAACAAACAAACAAAAAGACCTTATACATTAAAGATAAAAATTTAAGCCGGTGTTGTGTGCGTTGAAAAATGATGAATTAAGCAGATCTATGAAGCTTTAGAGAGAGAAAGAGAGAGAAAGTGGCGTAAAGAGTAGACAACGAACCTAATCGAACAATCGGCGTTGATGTGAAGATGAATTTTGCGTGGAGTGTGTGTGAATAAGGGATCTCACATCATGATGGTGATGGAGCACGATTCTGAGTTTTGAAGAGAATCAGAAGAAATGAGTAAAGGCCATGCACAATTTTGCACATTACTCTTGCTGCAGCAAAACCCACTTTGCTAATTTCACTTTTAAGGGGACCTCTTCGGCAATTTCCCAAGCCTACTTATGCTAATTGACACCCCACCCCTCAATTTTCACAAAATTAAAACAAGTTATCCACAACCCACAAATATATGAGTCCCGCCAAGGGAGACAATAACTTATTTGTATAATGTGTACAATGGGCTATATGAATTACAAAATGAACATCTTTCATACTATTTATGATAACTATCCGAGTACTAAGATAATATACATCTTCCCAAAAGATTAAACTGATTTTCGGGTTCACCAAAGATCGAATTTTTGATCTTTCGAATCTAAAGCTCTATAATACTATGTCATGATACCATTCATCCCAAAAGTTTTAGCTGATGGAAAAATGTAACACTAATGGTTATATCTCTAATACTCTCTAAACCTCCATTAAACACATTGTACAAATATTTCATTTGCTCTTGATACTTTCCTCTCTCTCTCTCTCTCTCTCTATATATGGCGCACTAATTATATTGAATGGAGCGTAACATTCACGCGCTCCCACTCAAACTGTTACGCTTCTCTTCGCGTAAACCGCCCCTTAATGGCAGACTCTTCTACTTCTTCCACTTCTCAAAGCCATTCAGAGAAAACGCAACCCTTCCATTTTCGAGCAACATTCCAAACTCAAGATATACAACTCGTCGCTAACATTCGAAAACTCCATCAACACACCATAAAACTCTCGATCAAGAATCTCCAGAGAAAACAAAGCTATAATACTCAAGGTACGTTACATTACCATTCCTGTATATTTTTCAGATTTCAAACTAGGTTTTACTGTTCTTTTACGTTGTTGTACGTTTTACTATTCTTCTTGCTCTACGTCTCATTTTACAGTTTATAATGTTCTAGGTTTTACTGTTATTCTTGCTTCTATGTTACACTATTCTTCTTCGTTCTTGTAGGTGTTACTGTTCTTGTTGTTCTAGTTCTCCTGGTAACTGATTTTTGGGGGTATATTCCGTAGTTTGGTGGGTGTATATGGAGTAATTTGTTGGGCGTATATGGCATAAAATGTTGGGTGTATATTTCTGAACTGATATATTGTAATAGTCAGCACTTGCTTATATTTGCTTGTCCATGGGTGTATATTGCTTGACCTTGTAATGTTGCTTGATATTGATGCATGTTTGAGTGATACCTGACTGATATATATAGGTGTATCTGAATCATATATATGGGTGTATCTGACTGATATATATGGGTGTATCTGAATTATATCTATGGGTGTATCTTACTGTTATCAATGGGTGTATCTGACTCATATATATGGGTGTATCTTATTGATATCTTTAGGTGTATTTTTCATTTCAGAGAAAATGGCAGCGAGAAACCAACCTGAAAGAAATGTAAGAACAAATATATGTCTTACATGAAATCAGTTTTATATAATAGAAATATATCTGACTATAATTTTATTTTTGTTTACAGTAAACCAAAGACCTTAAGTGTGCAACACATCTCTTAAGTGATAAATTCAGAAACATGAGTGAGGAGAAGAAAACAATTGTGAGGGATTTGGGATTCGGTGGCTTGATGCACATCCCGCCGCTAAGGGTGCATCACCAAATTGTCAGATAGATTCTAAGGATATTGACACTGATTAATGTAAATGTTATATAGTCCTATAACAAATTGAACACATGCTGTAAAAATTTTTCAATTATAATCCAGTTTATTGTAAAATTTCTTTTAATAATTAAACTCTCTCTGCTGTATTCAAAATGTATGAATTATAAGTACTATAATATGAAGGAAAACATCAAACCAAATATACACCCATAACCTGCCATTTTTTACACTCAAAGAAAGTTGAATATACACCAAAAAATCTATCCCCCTGATGCTTTATCCCTAAAATCCTGAACCCTAAACACTTAAAACCTAAACCCTAACCCCTAACCCGTAAACCCTAAAACCTAAACCGTAAACCCTAAAACCCTAAACCTTAATACTTAAAACCCTTAAACCGTTGTAAAAAAAACAGTATTTTATAACATAAAAACAAGATTCTGAAGTATATATATGTATATATATGTAAAATGTGAAATACAAGAAAATTCAGAAATACACCCAAAAGAATACTGCTTTTACACCCAAAAGAATGCATGCTCTCGCTCCTTTGTGTGCTTCTCATCCATGTCCAGAAGTGGTGATCCAGATAGATTGGAACCCATATATGACGGTCTTCATAGAGATCTGCAGAATACACCCAAACACATACTATAAATACACCCGAAAAAAATTAAATTTACACCTCTGCTGCAGATTTTAAACAAACATTACCTAAAAGCCACTTGTTGTCCACAATACCAAAATTCAGTAGAAAATCATTTTAATTCCTATCAAATGAGTCTTTAAGCACACCCACGCTTCTCGCACTTCTCTCGTAATGTAATTCCTCACATCCTTTTCAATAAAATTTAACTCGCGATGACCCCCGGCAGCCACAACAAATGATTGGTAAGTTTTGCTTAGTCTAATACCAACCTCCTCGTTATTCTTTATTGTACGATGAATGGACATGCTTAGTTCCCTGTGCTGTTTGAGATATTTTAGATTTCTATTTTCCCTCTCTGCTACATGTAATCAATTGGTTCTTAATCTCGTTTCCCTTCCTATTTGTGCTCCGAACTCTTGTAGAAAATCCTGCAGTCTTGGCGTAGTTCCTGTAAACTTTTCCAGCATCTTCAAGGGTGGTAAAGGTCATTCCAACCTTGGGAACAAACTGGTCATCAACAACAGAGAGAGGCTGCAGAATACACCATGTCAAAAACTAAAAATACACCCAATCATGTCTAATATAATACACCCGAACTGCAACAACTCAACTAAAATGACAATAAATGTCATAAACTGTAAATACACAGGCTGCAGAATATACCATGTCAAAAACTAGAAACACACCCAATCGTGTCAGATATAATACACCTGAACCACAACAACTCAGTTAAAATAACAGAAAAACCAGTAAATTGTAAATACACCCACACTTCCCTCGAAAATACACCCAAAAAAGTTCTGATCTACACCTGATCGTCTGCTATAAATTCCAGAAAATTAATCAAAACTAATACATTACATTCAATCCACAGTTTTATCTTCATGCATTATTTTGACAGTCAATGTTCACAAATTATTCACCTACACAATGCTATACAAATTACTCAACAAAATTCATAATAATCTTATGTAAATCAACCCTCAGGAACTTCGTTAGATTCAAATTCATAGTCCACTTCGCCTGGATTCAGCTGACAATCTGAGGTTGAATCATCCATTATCTTCAAAACGAGTTCAAACTTTGATTTCAGAAAACGAAAAATCAAATAGAAAATGAAGCTGGAGTTACAGAGAGAGGAACTAACGTAAATGACGAAGAAGAAACGAGTGAGAAAGGAGAGGAAAAGAACGATCGAAGAAACAAGGGGAAGCTTCGCGAGAAGAAGAACGAGAAAATTATTACCTCTAATAATAGGTCTCTTTTACAATGTTATATTCCCTATTTAGAAATAAACAGGACTTTTAGAAATGATGAAAAAGGAACCAGGTAGACAAATATCACTAAAAATTAAAATCTAACTAGATATGAGAATATCACTAAAAATGTAAAATCTAAATGGATATAACTTATAAGAATGTAATTTCTCTCTTCTTATTATTCATTTAATTCACTTATATTTTAAAGTGATATAGGAAATACAACTTCTTAGTTCTTATAAGTATTTGAGGTTCGTTTGAAAGTTCTTAAAAAATATTAGTGTTAATATGTTTGTGCATTTATTTAATATACACTTTCATTACTTAAAAATTTATCACTATTTTTATATATTCAATTATCTTTTTGGATATATTGTATTTATTGACTAACAGCTGTACTGAGGAAAATTAAGGAAAAAAAATCATATATACAAATAAGTTATATTGTATAGTTTATATTTTTAACAACTTGTTAATATTTATTACTTTTAAATTAATGTCAATAAAATATTGAAAATAGCAGAAAGTGTGCAATAAAACTGATTTGTTCTTATCATTTTTTTTTATTGTAATACAAATTTTTTCCTTCAATTTCATTGATAGTAGTTACGAAATTAAGGTATAGAATATAGAATATATATTTTAAATTTCGCTTAAACTGTAAAATTGAGAGATGATATATAAAAATATAGTTTTTCTATTGTCATTTAAATTAGAAAATATATAATTTTTTATATAAATAAAAAACATCATCATTAACCCTAAAATAATACCAATAAACAAAAGAAATAATTGGTTAATGGTAGTGCGGGGCCTTTGGACACGGCATGTTCTACATTCAATATTCATAGTTAAGACTTCAGAGACAAAATTTTACCTCTTGAGCACTCCATTCCCACTACACTAACACTACTAACTACTAAGTACTAACTCGCCATTAATTATGACTGCAAATATATAACCCGTTTAAAGCTGAAGTTGATGTTGCAAATAGGAACAACTCTCTTAAGCAATGAACAATTTGTGAGAAAGCAAAATAAACTTTTGATAATTAAACAATTTAATTTGAATTAGAAGAAATTGAGTAAACACCTAATTTAATCTATATATATTTTCACGAAAAATAAGGTGATTTTTGTTAAAAAAAATAGACACTTTGATTTTCAATCTTTTTATTTTGAGATATAATATGATTTTTTTGTTAAAAAAATTATTAAATAGCAAAATTAATTTTATGGAATATTTTATTTATAATTTGTGAGGTTTTAAATTTTCAAAAATTCACAAATTATTAATACAATTATTTTTTTAAAAAAATTATTATTAGTGGTTAAATAGAAAAAGACCATAACTATAAATAATATTAGAGAAAAAAAGTGATTGCAATATGAAAAAAATTTAAAAAATATCATCAAACAAGAAATGAGAAAAAAATATTAATATTGATATGGTATTGGTATTAGTGATGATATGGTAGAAGAGATAACGATAATAATAAAGTATGGTTACACAATAAAACTAATAGAGATAAAACATAAAAGTGATAATGATAAAAATGAAGAAGGTGTGGTAATAGTAGTGATAGTTGGTTCTATTATTAAAAATTTTTTTGTGAAAGTTTAAAATTCCCATAAAAATAATTGTTGTTATTATTTAACAATTTTTTTAACGGAAAAATATTATTCCAAAATAAATAAGTTAAGAGTCAAAGTGTCTCTTTTTTTAGGATAGAAATCGTCTTGTCCTTTATTAAATTAAAATAGATAAGGATCAGATTAAGTTTTCACTCGAAGAAATATAAAATTTTGAGAAAAAAAAAATTACAACTACATTGTGATGAATTTAAAATCAATTTGAATAGAAAGATAAAAACTTTGTGAAGCTTGTGGTGTGGTTAAAGATAATGATTTATGGTTAAATATTTTAATTTTGTTTACAATTCACATAAATTCTTAACTTATGAATAGGTGGCTTGACTAGTTTAATTTGGTATGATAGAAGTAACAATGTAGTAAGAGTTATAAAAAATTATAATGTTTTGTTTTGTGGGTTGTGTCTTGATATTTGTTTTGTTATTAAGTCATAAGTTACTCTTTTGGCTAGAGAATATTGGTTTTATATTTGGTATTTTCTCTTTATATTTTGGTTGAATGTTTACACTATTTGATTTGGTATTTTAAGTGTAATTGAGATTTGGTTTTAAGTTGAGTATTATAAATAACCATTTTATATCTCTCTGTCCGAAATTTCGTTTGGGTAGAACGGTTATCCGTTTAGGATCTTTTGGAAGGTATTTAATTAAGGTGGAATTGCGTAACCAATTACCACTTTGTATCTCGTTAAAAATTTGGTTCGAGTAAGGTAGTTACTTAATTTTATAATTTGTTATATCATGCTTCTTTAGTAAAATATTTGGTGTTCATTTTATGTTAATTGTGCAAATTTTCACACTGTCATTAAAAACACCTTATTTTCTAATAATAGTATCAGAACTGTTGATTAAATTCTGTGTCAATTTATTTAAAAATGTCATTTTGTTGAAAATATATATATATGCCCTAGATTTAATCTGTCATTGACTCTAGTATAAGTGGAAAATTGTTGGAAATAAGTATGTATGTCCAAGAAAATACTATCATAAATTATTATTATTCCTTTTTATAAGAATAAACATTTATAATTTATGATAGTGTCCTTAATTAAAATTAGAAACGAATAATTACGATAGGGATCGTAATAATGAGATATACGTTTTTAAGTATTTTTAATTTAAATTGTTCTTAATCGTAGAATCACTATGGGACATTAGTGAATATATATATATATATATAATAGTCTTCATTGGATGAAGATTAATAGATCTCATTTATTAAATTATATGTATAAATGGTATATATAGAGATATAACCATTGAACTGATTCGCTCTAAGAACTCCTAATGGTTATAGTTACCGTATATTTGTCAATAGGATATTCTTATGATGAACATAATATTAGAATTCTCCTTTGACCTATGACTATCATAGTAATTGACAATGTATTTGTTATACTTTGATTTCGGACACCTAACACCCTACGGTGTTAGTTGAATGGACATTGGGTATGATTTAAATACTTGTAGAATTAATGATTAGTCAAAATGAAATCCATCAATTATGGTAATGAGTTTGAGCTCTACGATTATAATGAATAAATAAACAATGTCTTGGCCAAGGGGTTTGAATGAATTAAGAAATGAGTTTCTTGAGTCATTCATAATTCATTATAATAATGGTAACAAGTTAGAGTTTGGCAATCAAACTGTACTCTAAAAGTTAGCCAAGAGCTGAAAAGATGAAAAGAGTTATATTTTTTGTTCATCTTGGGTTCTTAGTAAAAATATTATGACTTCATACTATCGGGTTGTCAAGAAGCGTTGCTAGACGCCAACCTTGATTAGTAAATTTAGTATGACTAATTTACTACCAGCTTAGTATTGTCACACACTAACGAGTGTTCTAATCCTTGGTAAATAATCATTTAATTATTATCTTGATTAGATCAAATAAATAATTATATTAATTCAAATGGAATATATTATATTCTTTGCTAGCACCATGAATATAATAATATGATAATTAGAAATATTAAATAATTAATTATTTATTCTATGATGAGTTTTAAATATGGATAAGATCCTAACTGATTCTGTTTCAAATTAAGTTGTAATTTAATTCACAAGTCAATCACCAATCTCATACTATATATATGTGTATATGATAAAAGAAAGACAACACAAGTTTTTTTTTCTTTTACCTCCACGTACACAAATATTCTAATTCTTAGTGAAGAATTGCTGGTGCAAGGAGTTACAAAAAATTTCTCAGTTAATAACAAGGATACACATAATACCTTCGCACTATCGAAAGAGAAAGTTTTCATTCATTAGGGTACTTAGGTATTGACATCTAACCCATCTTATTTCAATAAAATTTTAAGCACAAAATAAATCAATAGGATTACTTTATTATTTCCGCTGCGTGTTATGAACACTTATAATCCTACACATTTATGAAGCTCGAGATTCAACAATTCAATAACCGCATCAACTTTACAATATGAAAAGTTCGTATGACGGCAATGCTTACAAAGTAAGATGTTCGAGCAATATTTAATGACTTAAATGCTTCAACAAATATTATTGAATATGGTAGAATTTCTAAAGCAATAATAAAAAATTGATTTCAAAGTGAAAATTGTGAGAAAGCAAAATAAATTTTGTATGATTAAACAATTTGGTTTTGATTAAAAGAAATATGAAGTTTTAAGAAAGAATCATAACTACATTGTGATGAATTTATAATTAATTTGGATTAAAAGATGAAAACTTCGAAAAGTTTATGACATGGTCAAATATTTTAATTTTTCTTACAATTCATACAAGCTTGCAACTTATAACACATTCAAGGGTTATGTTAGGTGTATGTTGAAGGTGTGTGAGGGAAGAGGTAAGCAAGTTCAGATACAGAGTCAATAAAGAGAATGAGCCAAAAATGTTAATTTTTATTATGACTTTCCCTCAAGAAATATTTACAGCAACCAATACAGCAACTAATTGCATATGTATATATACTACGCTAACCTGCACTAACAAAACTAGGGAGAACTAACTAAGGCTAACTCATTATAAATACAACTAATAGTAGTATGTTATATCAGGTAATATCCTCCTTCAAGATGGGAGGATTGAGCATAAAAATGTCCAACAACCCAAGCTTGCTACACAATGTGCTGAACGGTCCTGGTGCTAGAGATTTAGTCATGATGTCTATGACTTGTTCATGTGTAGAAATTGGTAAAAGATGAATTAAGTCCTCTTGCAATTTATCCCTCACAATGTGACAATTAACCTCAATATGCTTTGCACGCTCGTGAAATACTGGGTTAGTAGCATATAAATGGCAGATTTACTATCGCAGTACAAATTCACAGGTTTACCAAGAGGTGCTCCTAAGTCTTTCAACACATAACTAAGCCATTAAGCTTCTCTGGTGGCCAGTGCAAGAGCCCGATACTCTGCCTCAGAGGAAGAAAGCTATGATAGTTACTCGCTTCTTGCTCTTCCAAGTGACAAGGGAGGAACCCTTTATAGAAGCAATAGGCTGAAACCAATCGTCGCAATTTGGGGCATCCAACCCAGTCAGAATCAGAAAATCCAATGAGAGATAGATCAGAATTGGCCGAGAAGAATAGCCCCGCTGCCGGAGAGTTCTTTATGTACCTGAGGATCCTATGTGCCAATTGCAAGTGATTAGTTGTGGGACAATCCAAGAATTGGCTGAGCTTGCCAATTGCAAAGCTTATATCCGGCCTTGTGTTTGAGAGATACAACGGTTTTCCAATAATTTTCCTATAATCGGAGGAATCAGGCAGACTATCTCCATCATCCTTGCTCAATTTCGCCCCATAGTCCATGGGAGTGGAGGCATGTTTACAATGCTCAAAGCCAGTGTCCCGTAAGAGCTAGCCTTTTGAAGACCTAGCAACCTCTAAGCCAAGGAAGAACTTGAGATCACCTATGTCCTTAATCCGAAATCTGTCATGCAAAGTCTGTTTTACCCTTTCAATTTCAAACAAATTGTCCCCTGCCAACATTAAATCATCAACATAAACTAAAATGACTGTAAAACCAATACTTTGGGATTTAGTAAACATGTTGTAATCAGATTTACACTGATTATATCCTAACTCTAGCAAAACAGATTTCAGTTTGAAGTTCCATTGTCTATTAGCTTGTTTAACCTTATATAGAGACTTTTCAAGCTTGCAAACCTGACCCGGAGCTATTGCAAGACTTTCAGGGGATTTCATGTACACTTTCTCATCAAGCTCACCATGTAGAAAGGCAGTATTAACATCAATTTACTTCAAATGCCATCCCTTGACAGTAGCCAGTGCCAAAACAACCCGCAGTGTTCCTAGCTTGATAACGGGACTAAACGTGTCTTTATAGTCAATTCTGGGGACTTAAGTGAACCCTTTTGCCACGAGACGAGCCTTGTGTCACTCAACACTACCATCAGGGTGATATTTGACCTTAAGATCCACTTACAACCAATCGCCTTCTTACCACTCGGAAGGGAAGTCAATGTCCAGGTTTTGTTTTCATTTAGAGCATCCAATTCAACTTGGATGGCCTCTCGCCAACAAGGTTCAAGTAAGGCATCTTCATAGAATTTAGGCTCAATGTTCAAGATAGCTAATGAGTATGCATTATGCATAGGTGAAAGAGATTTGTATGATAAAAACTTTGAGATGTGATATCATTTATTGGAAGAAGTTTCTCTGTTGTGATTATTAGTAATATTCATGCATTTATAATCTTTTAAGTATGCTGGTAGTTTACTAATGCGTGATGATCTTCTCGGTGTGGGGTGAGAAGATGGTGATACATTGTGATGTTGAATGTTTGAATGAGTGGGTTGTGCATGCAATGCTGGACTCGAGGATTCAATATCCATGGGCTGTGTGGTAGTGTGTATGTTCATGTAGGTTGACTAGTGTGGAGTGGATTGAAAGCAAGGGTGTGCAGATCGGTTATGTGGTGGTCAAACAAATCATAATCATGCATGACATGGGGTGTATTATGTTGCTGAAAAGCTGGTTCTTAGTGAGAATCAATAGGCAACTGAGATGAAGCAATATTTGGAAAATGATTTTCATAGAATTTGACATCTCGAGACACAAAAAATTTCTTTTGAAATTAGATCAAGAAGCACATAACCTTTGGTACCCTCCCTGAAACTGAGGAGAACACATTTTCTTGAACGAGGGTCCAATTTTGTTCTGCTATTCTTGATCGTGCTTGCATATGCTAAACAACCAAATACTCTAAGGTGAGAGATATGGGGGAGTGATTTATGCAGTACTTCAAACAGAGATTTTTCATGTAAATAAGGTGTGAAAATTCAGTTTATCAAATAGACTACGTGGATCACTCCAAAACTCCAATAACACTTAGGTATTTGGGCGTGGAACATAATGGCCCTTGCCACAGCCAAAATGTGTTGATGCTTCGTGCAGCAACACCATTTTGCTGTGGCGTCTCAATGCATGACCTTTGGTACAAAATTTCAAATGAAGCATAAAAGGTTGGCATTAAAAATTCAGGACCATTGTCAGTCCGAATAATTTTTACAGATTTTTTAAATTAGTTTTTGACAAGTTTAACAAAATTTTGCACCAAAGATGCTGCTTCAGCCTTAGACTTCATCAAATTTATCCAAGTAAATCTGAACTTGTCATCCACTATAGTGAGAAAATATCTATGGCCATCAATAAACGAAATAGCAAGTGGTCTCCAAATATTAATGTGAAGCAAATCAAAATTATTATTAGAAACAGTATCACTTTGAGAAAAAGACAATCTTCTTTTTTTCCTAATTGACAAGAGTCACAAGGATTTTCATTTATTGTACAATCAATGAAATTGAAAGTTTGCTTCATAACAGCTAGTCTATTATTAGGAATATGACATAATCTATCATGCCATAAATGCTACATGTGTGCTCTTTGTGTGGGTGCTGTGATATGGTGTGGAGTATGGTGTCACCAAGAGGGGAAATGCTGTGCTTATTTAGTATGTATAGACCATCAACAGAGTTAGCAATACCAATCATCTTCTCTGTGTGTTTTGTCTTGTATCTCACAGTTTATATCAGAAAAAAGTCATTTTACAATGCAATGATGCAGTTAGCTTTGACACTGATACGAGTTTGAAATTGAAGGAAGGAATGTACAATGCATTGGTAAGATAAAGATTTTCTGAAAACTTAATGGTTCTCACGATGCAGCTCACAGTGGAAGTACCATTAGGGAGTTTGACAATGATCGGATCAATTTTAAATGTTTCAAAAAAATCCCTGAGGCAATATGACACATGGTCAGTGGCACCAGTGTCTATTACCCAAGGTTTTTACTTTTGTATACAAACATTAAGAGCCTTTATGTGAGATTTAAAATGCAGAATATGTGTCACCTTACCATGAGGAGGTGGCTGAGGTTGAGTTAAGATGTAGTTCATGCTATGAATATGTTGCACTTCTTGCTTATTGAGTAAGGCTAGCAAGGCTTCCTTTTGTTCTGGAGTGAAATCGCTCCCTATAGTCTTCTTCTCCTCCAACTGGGGGTGATTGAAACCAAGACCATCATTTCTATCCTCGGTTGCTTCACCTATGTTGAAGTAATTCATCATTACTGGGGCAGAGTTAGTGTTTCTTTGCCTTAGATGAGGAGGAAGTCCGTGTTCCTTGTAACACATATCTACTGTGTGTCCAGTTTTGTCACAAAACGAACACTGCATCCTTGTTCTGCCTCCTCTGCCCCTCCCCCCAGCTTGAAACCTGCCTCCCCTACCTCTTCCTCTCCCTCTGCCTTGAGAAGTCATAACAGTGTTCAAGGAATTGGTAGGTGCCGCCAAAATTTGAATGTATGAGGTAGTTTCAAGGCTGAGAAACTGTCTCTCTTGTTGAGTAAGCTTGGAGAGCACCACATTCAGACTCGACAACTTATCCAAGAGCATGATCTGAGACCACACATTAGAATATTGCTCATTCAATCCTCTCAAAAACTTCACAATTCTTTCTTCCTCCCTTTGGCTTCTAATTACTCCTAGATCACATTGACACGTGATGCCACATTCACATGATGGTATTTGCCAAAAATTGTCAATTTCTTCCCAAATTGTTTTGAGTTTTGTATAGTAGGATGTCACATCCAATTCGCCTTATCTTAATGTGTATAGTTCTTAATCTAATTCACCAACACGGTACCTATCCTCTTGATAATAGCGTTGCTTCAGATCAAGCCACAAATCACTAACAAGATTGTTCCATGTTTCACTTTGACGAATATCTGGACTAATTGAAAGATTTATCCAGCCAATTACATAAGTGTTACACCTTTCCCATATTTCAAACAATGGATCTGTGCTCTCTGATTTTGTGATGCTTCCATCAACAAAATTTTGTTTTGTTCTTTGATTTAAGTGCTCTCCACATTTCTCTACTCCATGTACTATAGTTCTGACCAGTAAGAAAAACAGTAGTTATGGGGATACCTGGGTTTTCTAATGGGTGAAGAAAGTAGGCACTTGTTGGATCTTGAACTAGATTACTGGTTTTCGCGATGTGCGCTTGAATCGCTGATATCTGACTCAGAAATGATGCTATCTGATGCATATCCATGGTTCTTGAACCACCTGTCGAGCATCCCAAACTTGAATCCACCATTTTCGGCACAAATTCAATGAATTTCAGAGATGAGAATTCAGACCTTCTTCTCTTGATCTCGTTGATCGGAGTTGTTACCTCACTCTTTGATGGACATACGAAGAGATAAACACACTCTCATCAAACACTATCGTAAGAGTCCAAGAGAAGAGAAGAAAAGAAATTTAGAAAAGGAAGAGATAAATCTGAGAAATCGAATTGGGAGGAGAGAAATTAGGTCAGAGAAATTAGGAATTAAAAAAAGAAAATTATTGATGTGAGAATACAAACGATTGTGGTAAATCGAGAAATTAGGTCAGAGACGATGTTGAAGTGAGAAGTAAAAGAACAATTGAATGGAGAAATTGAAATAGGAGATTAAAAGGGAATGGATTCATTATCAATTTTTTAGTCACAAAGATCAAAAATCAAGTTGTTCCCTCTTCAACCATGGCTTCTACGTTCACCGCACCATGTTAAAGGTGTGTGAGGAAAGAGATAAGTAAGTTTATATTTAGAGCCAATGAAGAGAATAAGCCAAAAATGTTAACTTTCATTATGACTTTCTCTCAAGAAATGTTTACAGCAACTAACTGCATATGTATACATACTACACTAACATGCACTAACAAAATTAGGGAGAACTAACTAAGGCTAACTCGTTATAAATACAACTAATAGTAGTATGTTATATCAGGTAATAGTACATTAAAATTAGTTATCAAAGTCAGCTGCCAGAATAAAAGACATGCTAGAATATAAATACACATTGCAAATAAATTAAACTACACATGTATTTATACATAAATATATTAGTGACTGATTTTAGTGGCTAATTTTAGTGTACAAATAGTATTTTTCTATATTAAATTGATAATTTTGACAAATTGTCAAGTTGATAAACATGATAGGTTAATAAATTTAACAAGAGATATTTTTTTTGTACTAACATAGAATTAGTATAAATAGGTGACTTGACTAGTTTAGTTTATTATGATAAAAGTAATAATGTAATAACGATTAAAGAGAAAATTGTAAGATTTTTTTTATGTGTTGTGTTTCTATATATTTTGTGTATTAAATTATTAATTATTTTTTGTGTTAGAGAAAATTAATTTTGTATTTTTATTTTTTTGTATTTTAATTGATTATTTACACAATTTAACTTAGTATTTCAGGTATAATTTAAATTTAGTTTTTGATAAAATATTACAAAATATCACTTTATATCTCTGTATTAGAAATTTAATTTGGAGATAATAATTATCCGTTTAGTATCTCTTTAAAAAAAATTAGTTATTAAAATAAAGTAGCATCATCAATTATTACTTTTGTATATTATTAGAGATTTAATTAAAATAGAATAATTATCTAATTTTATAATATTATTATATTATATTATATTTTTTAATAACATATTTTTTTAAGACACCAAAAAACAATGTTTTTTTTTGTAAAATTGTGTAAATTTTCACACTTTTACTTGTTGTACGTCTCGTTTTTTAGCACAATCCACGTGTATTACATTTGAACAACGTAAATTTAAATTATTTTGGAATTTTAAGTTACCGGAATTAAAAGGAAATAAAATAATACATAGGAAGAGAATCTCTTGTGTGCTCTTAGGAGTAAATGAATGTTTGAGCATTTACTTTATTCTTAGTAATATGGATCGATTTAAAGTTAATTTCCATTTTATTATTTTTAAAATTATAAATTAAAAATTAATAGTAAATTAAACCTGCAATATTAACGTAAAAGACAATTAATGAATCAGAATAGGATATTAAATTATTCTCAGAATATCTAAAAAGTTTTCGTTATATAAATTCGAATAATTTATTCAATAATATATTAAATTACGGAAAAGCTCTGCATACAAGCCATTAGGGCTTGTATGCTTTACAAGTTTATTAAACAATAAATTTAAAATACGCGCTGCTCCACGTACGCTGATTACACGCGCTATATAACATCTCGCGTATATCTAACTACCAAATTTAAAATATTTGTTTCCTTCTTCGTTTTCGTTATTTTAAGATTTGGTTGTTTTTCTTCTCGCGCGTCTTCCCTCATTCTTCTCCATCGATCTTTTCATCTTCTTTTCTCACTGGTATGTTCTTCGTTTACGTTCTCTTTTTCTCTCTCTGCAACTCGAGCTTCGTTTTCTCTTTTGATTTGTTGTTTTCTGAAATCAAAGTTCGAACTCGTTTTGAAGACGATGTATCCTTCAAGCTCAGATTCTGTGCTGAATCCAGGCGATGTGGATTATGAATTTGAATCTAACGAAGTTCCTGAGGTTTGATTTACAGTAATTTGTATAGCATTGTGTAGTTTAAAAATTGCTGAATATTGTTTAATTACCTGGAATTTATAGCAGATGCTCGGGTGTAGATCAATTCTTCTTTGGGTGTATTTTAGCTATAAGTGTGGGTGTATATACACTTTACTGGTTTTTTGTTATTTTTAATTGAGTTGTTGTTGTTCAGGTGTATTATATCAGACATGATTGGGTGTGTTTTTAGTTTTTGACATGGTGTATTCTGCAGCCTGTGTATTGATAGTTTATGGCTTTAAAGGTCATTCTGTAGTTGAGTTGTTTCGGTTCGGGTGTATCATATTAGACATGATTGGGTGTATTTTGTATCATAGGATGTTGGTGCTTGGATCATTTCGAAGGTTGTGCTGCATTATTCACACCCCTGCTGTCCAAATCAAGCAGAGATGCTCAAACAACACAGGAAACTAAGCATGTCTGTGCGTCGTACAATACAGCATAACGAGGAAGCCGGTATCAGACCAAGAAAAACTTACCAATCATTTGTTGCAGCAGCCGGGGGTTATCGTGAGTTAAATTTTCTCGAAAAAGACATGAGGAATTACATCACGAGAGAAGTGCAGAATATTTCGGAACAAGACGATGCAAAAGGATTCGGGAAATACTTATTAAGAATGAAAAAGAAGAATCAGAATTTCTTTTTCGAGCTCGAAATTGAGGACAATCAGTCGATTAAGCTTGGTTTTTGGGCCGACACAAGGAGCATAGCTGCCTTTGAGAGTATTTCGGAGATGTTATTTCATTCGACACCACCTACAATACAAACAGGTAACAAACTGTCCCTTTTTATGATGCTAAATTAATTTATTTTTATGAATCCGCGGCAGAGGTGTATATTGGCCGTTTCATTGGGTGTATTCTAAGCATTTGTTGGGGTGTACCTAATGATTTTGCATTCTGGACCATGGTAATTCGTTTCAGGTATAATTTGGTCTGTGGTTCTTTTGTCGGGGTGAATCACCACGGTCAGTCAACACTTCTCGGATGCTCTTTGATGAAGAACGAAGAAATTGATTCATTCAAATGGTTATTTCAATGCTGGCTTCGTTGCATGGGAGGAAACGCTCCGAAAGGGTTTCTCACCGATCAGTGCGCATCAATGAAAAGGGCTTTAGAGGCCTGTATGCCAACAACAGTTCACCGCTGGTGTATTTGGCACATCATGAAGAAGATTCCAAGCAAATTAAACGGGTACAAGGGACATGCCGATATCGAACAACAAATGAGCCATGTTGTTTGGAACTCTCACAGCAAAGACTCGTTCGATAGGAATTGGAACGATTTTCTGGTGAATTTTGGTCTTGCGGACAACAAGTGGCTTTCAGGTAATGTGTTTTTAAAATCTGCAGCAGAGGTGTAAATTGTACGATCTCTCGGGTGTATTTTACTGTGTGTGTTTGGGTGTATTATGCAGATCTGTATGAAGACCGTCACATATGGGTTCCTATATATCTGGACCACCACTTCTGGGCAGGGATGAGAAGCATACAAAGGAGCGAGAGCATGCATTCATTTTTTAACAAGTACATCACCCGGAACAGCTCGCTCATTCAGTTCGTCAAACAGTACGATAATTGCCTCGGAAGCAGGGAGTAAGCAGAGAGAGAATCAGATGCTGCAGATTTTCATACAGTCATACCGTGTGCAACCAAATCCTCCATCAAAGCTCAGTTTCAAGATGCGTACACCCACGCAAAGTTTAGGGAAGTCCAAGCCCAAATCAGAGGAAAGGCGAATTGCATCACCAGATTAAAGAATTCTGCTCTAGGCTATTCAGTATACGAAGTCGGAGAACAAGTTTCCAGCTCAATATTCGACAAGTTCGCGGTTACCTACGACTCAGTTGCAGCCGAGGTAAAATGCCAATGCTTATTATTCGAGTCGAGAGGAATACTGTGCCGTCACGCACTAAGTGTTTTAAGCTTCGAACAAGTAAGCCAAGTGTCCCCTAGATACATACTGGAACGATGGAGCAAGAAGATAAAGAGGCGACACACACACATCAAGAGCAGCCACGAAGAGCCACTAATGGAGCCAAGAAGCAAGAGGTTCGACCAATTGGTTTTTTGTTCGCAAAATATTTGCGAATTTGCCTCCGAATCGGAGGAGCTGACTGCAATTCTGCACCGTGCGTACGATAACGTCATGGCCGAGATGGAAGCACTAAAAGCCAAAAGGAAGGGGACATCTTCTTTATCCCACGAAGACGCCAACTTGGAATCCGTTAACGAGCTTCAAAGCCCGCCAAGGATTCGAACAAGAGGACGTCCAAAAAACAGGCTAGGTTCAAAGCTGGAGAAACAGATTGCAAATGCCACAAAGAAGAAGAAGACGAAAGTTTTAAGCGAGGTACAAGGAAATGTTCTTTAAATTTGTGGCGATTGAGTTTATTTTTCTAGTTAATAGTTTAGCTAATGCGGGAGTGTTATATTCAGATAAACCTGTTTGATGCTGCATCAGCGGCGCATTCAAATTCCAGCCAATATCAAGGACACGTTATGAATAATCAGTTCAGGGTACCAACAGCAGGGGATAACTCTTTGGATGTATAGTTTTATAGAATATGGGTGTAAAAGCACTGAAAAGAGTATAGGTGTAAAAGCACTGTTACTATTGGGTGTATTTTTGTTAATTGACAATTTACATATAGACACATATGTAGATACATATAGAACAAAAGCTGTAAAAATTCACAGGTTATGGGCGTATATTTCAGTTGATTTTTTTTTCATATTTTAGTACATGTAATTCATTCATTTTGAATACAGCACAAACAATTGGGTGTATATTTTATTCAACCTCGGGTGTATTATTAGACTTGCGTTGGGTGTAACAGTTTATAATATGCGTATGCCTTGATTTTTTGCTTTATGTTTTACCACCTGTAATACAGTTTTTGAATACATCACAGACAGTTTACCAGCACAGATAGTTTAACTATGGGAAAAAATATACATGGAATAGAAGTTGTTGATAAATGGCAAATATTTACATCATTTGTTCAATTTACAAACTACCTAGTTTCTATATCAGCAGAATTAATCTGACAAAACGGACTCAATAATACAGAGGATGGCTTCGACAGCCTTATAGCACTACTCTCTCTAATTGCCCGATCTCTCTGTGTATTTATCTCACTGAATAGTATCCGGGAAGCATACTCCACTCTATAGTGGTCCACCTCCTCCTACAATTAAAAAGTATGTTATGTTTAAACAGAAATATTAATTCAGTAAAGTAATACAGAGTTATATAGTTCTAAAAACAGTTACCTGTGTCTAATTATCCCATTCATACTTTCCCCTTTTAATGTTTTCCGGCTCTATTAACTCAAGCCACTTCATTACGTAGATAGCGCAGTCATAGCTGAAAACGAAGAAAATAAATTACAAATCTCATTTAGGAAAGTTTAATGTTCAGAGTCACAAATTTATACCTTGTTTTTTGGCCTGAAATTTTAACATATGGTGCTTTAATTTCCTTCTCCTTCTCGCCTTTCTCGAGAGGTTTCCCGCCGGCATATGTTATCAATCATGAAAATACATATCCCTTAAATACCAAAACAAATCAGTAATACACCCGAATGAATGGACAAGATACACCCAACTTAATATGGAATATACACCCAATTGAATATGGAATATACACCCAATTGAATATGGAATATACACCCAACTCAACTTTCAAAATAGACCTATCTATTAAAGTAAAGAAGACAGAGGCAACTTACAGTGAATTTATTAATGTCCTTTCTCTCATCGCTTGGAGCTTTTTTGTGTAGCGGGTCAAGTATTTGACATTTCCGCGTTCTTGTATTTATCAGCCATAACCATCAATGTCCCGAGTGGCAAACAGGAGCAAAAATCTGAAGGATTGCCACATTTCAACCGTCTGTTATTTTATTTGGCATATAAGTAAATAAGTGTACTAACAAATTTACGAAACAAAAACTTACATATGGATGCGAACTTAATTTTTTTCTATCTATAAAGTGAATGAAACTCGGGTAGGCTTCCACCCTGAATTCTTTGTTCGTTTTCGGAGATATGAATTCCCCCCTTGGGTGATCCGAAAGTGCCATGCTCTGCAAGAATTGCAATACAAAAAATGAAAACATGAAAATACACAACTTACACCCAATCTAAGCTAAAAAATACACCCAAATCAATGCATAAAATACACCCAAAGTTCATAGAAGTAACACTTACTACAATATCGGGGGGGAGACAGTATATTTGTGCATGAAACCTCTTTTCCTTTTTCTGGTTTAGGATGAGGCAGATGGCAGATACAATCTAGAAATATATGCCGAAATCAATTTTACATTAATAAACATTGCAGTTGACTTTGGTGTAAAAACATTAATGTTATTCTAATATTACCTGAGATTCTATATCACTTTTTGCCTGGAGGGATGCAAGGTGCATTCTCATCAAAATGTATTCTCCTTGTCCAATCAGAGTGTAAATCTCCTCATACTCATCAGTATTGCCATCTGCGTCTTCCTTTAGTCTCGTCCCCCAGATGTAGCACTTTTGTTTCATATCATCCGGAATTTGATTTATTCCCCCAGGAGTTTCAATCTTTGCAGAACTTTTTCCCCCAGTCTCCCTCTGAATTTGTGGACTTTCGTCTTTTTCCTTTGACGCACTGCTTGCTAACTTTTGGACCAAACTGTCCAATTGTTCTAGCATAGTTGCAGTTTCTGGAGATTTTTCCCTTTCTGTCTCCTGCGTCGACGCCCCCTCCTGGCTTGAATCTGTCAATCCGAGGCTGAATGATGGCATCCCCGGATCTGTTTTAGGAACATAGCTTGCTGTCCGTGCCATCATCAACAGGGCAGCAGCGTCCTCGGCGTCTGGATGACTGCATCATTATGTATAAGAATAAGAGTAAGAATAAGAATATACGGATGACAAGCAAAGATTGATTTTAGTCTAATTAACTTACATTTTTGTTGGAGCTGGGGAAAGCTTGGGTGTTGTTTCTTGAAGTTGTTTGGGGGTTTCAGGAGTGCTGCACAGTTACACAAAATTAATCAGGAAGAATATACACCCAAACTCTTAGCAAATATACACCCAAACCCTAAACAAATGTACACCCAATACTATTTTCTTACGTTTCTCTAGCCCCTTCAATCTGTAGCATAGGGGTTGGTTCGGAATTTGCGTCAGTGGTTGTTTGCTGGGATGGCGGCACAAAAAACTGGATCGGGACTCTAAACAAGAATAAAAATGAAAGGTTAACAACGTATTTGAAAATAATAAGCTTATAAGGTTGAAATATTCTTGAAAAACTGACACTGCAAGCGCTTCCGACGGTGTTTGTTCCCTAACAACCATCATATTCGAATCAGTCAGAGTCAACCTAAAATACACCCAAAGAAGGTCAAAAAATACACCCGAACAATTCAAAAAGAAGATACACCCAACTTGATCCACAAAATACACCCAAATTGTTTCATAGAATACATCCAAATCATGATAACAAGATTTTATTAAATAATAAAGCTTCTTACGTTTCAGAGGACACATAGCGACCTTCTGTCGATCGCAGGTCAGCTTGGTTGTCCCTGCGAAACAAGATACAATTATTAGTAAACAAAAGACACCAAAATCTCAAATACACAGCACAGCAAGACATACCCCTCTGCAGCAGATTTATGAACGTTTTCCCCTAGCAATTCATCAAGTTCGTCACTCGATATTTCATATGTCTCACTACATTCATAAAATAAGATGTTAACAAAAATAATTACGATGATAGACCGTAGTATAGCTTACGAGGTACTGTACCCATAAAAGTATTGATCTTGTTCAGGAGGTGAATCCTCCACAACTACTTTTTTCTTTTTTTGTGGTGTTCTGGGTGGAAAAAAAAAACAGTACCAATCAGAAATAAAAAATTAATTTTATCACAGAATATTAATGAAAGAAGTGCTTACTCTTTTGGTGTTGTTTTTGTTTTTTTCTTTTTCTTCTCCTTCTTCCCAGGTGATGATTCTTCGCTCCTATAAGTCAATAAAAGACACCTCAGTTAATACACAAAATCTTTATAAAGAAGCCAAAAGAAAGGAGTAATAATTTCAGGACATTACTCATCACTTGGTTCAGATTCAGATTCTGAATCAGAATCTGACTCCTCTTCCCTCTGCTTTCTTTTTCTTGAGTCCATTCTGCAAGGCAAACAATTGTCATTTAGAACATACTAAAAATACACCCAAATGGATTCACGAGATACACCCAACTAAATATACAATATACACCCAAAACAGCAAACGAAACACACCCTGCTTAATAAGCTACATACACCCAACGTGGACAAACAAAATACACCCAAACCGAAAAATAAATTACACCCAAGTATGGTACTTACTTTTTCCCCTTTTTGCCGGGGTGTTTAATTCCCGAATCCTCCGAGTCTTCTTGAGTCTGAAACATGAGATATTTTAGTTAGCACCATTCGGGTAAATAAAATACACCAACTTATTATGATTACTCACCAAAATTTCATCTCTCTCTGCATTCATTCTTTCCACCAACTGCTCCTTAGTCCAGTTGGCGATCCATGGCTTTGGTGGTCTTTCAACCCTGTTCTTGCCTTTGTTTTTTGAAAGATGAAAGTAGATTATCATCAGGGCGAAGAGGCAACCATTGATTGCCTTCTTCTTCTTCTCTTGATAGTCTGTTATGCCCTTGATCATGAAGGTCAAAACATGCCCCCCCAGTTTCTCTCCTCTATGCCGTCCATCTTAAAAATTAGCACCAGGTGCACGGGCGATATTTTGTTTATCGTCGTTGGCAAAAGGAACGCCATCTGTATGTAGAGGATGAATATCCTCTTGAACATCAGGCGTTCCTCTTCGTTGCCAACGCCGATTTCCATCATTTCATCGGTAAGACTTTTGAGGGTCTTACCCTGGAATCTTCTATAAATTATTTTGTCATCATCAGAAAGTTTCTTATAGTCAACTTTCTCAGGAAATAGATCTCCTACAAAAAGGAAGACAACAAAGCATCCAAGTCGGTTCAAATACACCCAAGCATCAGGTTAATATACACCCAAGCAACAACTTAATATACATCTATAATTTTGAGCTAATTACCTGTTGCATTGATGTCAAGCGCATCACCTATTTTTTTTTGGGTTATATGGAAAGAACCATATCCTGTCTTCAGTTTGTTCTCCCCAAGTTTGAAGTTGTTTGCCAGCTCCCTTAAGAGTTGGTGATTCACCCTCAGTGGTGGGATGTGCATCAACCCACCGAATCCAAGATCCCTCACAATCGCCTTCTTCTCCTCAGTCATGTTTCTGAACTTATCATTCAGGAGATGTGTGGCACATTTAAGGTCTTTTGTTTGGTTTCTTGCTGCCATTTTCTCTGAAACTAAAAATACACCCAAAGATATCAGTAATATACACCCATATATATATGACTCAGATACACCCATTGATAACAATAAGATACATCCATTGATAACAGTAAGATACATCCATATATAAGAGTCAGATACACCCAAACATATTCGCAAGATACATCCATTGATAACAGTGAGATACACCCATAGATATTATTCAGATACACCCAAAGATGTCAAAGAAGATACACCCATTGATTACAGTGAGATACACCATAGATATTATTCAGATACATCCATATAGATATCAGTCAGATATCACTCAACCATGCTTCAATATCAAGCCACATTACAAGGTTAAGCAGTTTACACCCCCGAATCTACGGAATAAACCCCCAAAAATCAACAAAAATAGCAGGAGAACTTAGAATAACAATGTAGAACGACGTAGAACTTAGAAGAACGACGTATAACTTAGAACAGTGTAACAAAGAAGCAAGAGTAATAGTAAACCCTAGAAGAACGACGTAGAAGAAAAGTAAAATATACAGTATTTTAATGGACTTACGTTGAGTATTCTTGGTTTGTTTTTTCTTCAGATTCTTCACAGAGAGGTTGATGGTGTTTTGATGCAGTTTTCGAACTACGATTTCTATATTTTGAAACTTGATTTTCGCTCAAAAATGAGAGGGTTTCGTTGTTTTGAAAGCGCCTTGAGAAATGGAAGAAGTGGAAGAAGTGGAAGAGTCTGCCATACGTAACCGTTCGAATGTTGAGCGCGTGATTTTGACGCGCCATCTTATCTCTCTTCATGCGCGTGATTTCTGTTTGGGCTGGGCCAACTTGTTTGCTTGTAGGCTTGTATGTGTAGCAGGCCCGATTAAATTATTGTGACCTGACCATCCATGTCATTAATTTGGTAGTTTTTTATATTCGATCATAAACAAAAGCTATTTCTATTAGGTTTTATACAAAATCCTAGTGAATATTTTTTTAACTTTTTTATTTGTTAAATAAAGGGATAAGTACTTTTTTCGTCTCCAAGGTTTGGGGTCGAAATCAAAATCGTCTCCGACCTTTTTTTTATTAAAATCATTCTCAACATTACAAAACGTTATAAAATCGTCATTTCTACTTTAATTTTTTTTACCAAATTATCCTTATTAAATAATAAAAATAATTAAAAAATTAAAACAAAACCTAACCCTCCCCCCCCTCCCCC
>NW_026264851.1:1345442-1346078 GCF_000817695.3 Arachis duranensis
CAATTCCTTTTTCCATCATCAAATCTCTTACTCCCTTCTTCAAAAACTAGTCAACCAAAAAAGAGAGAAAAAAAAAAAGAAAAAAAGAAAGGGAGAAAATAAAGTATATACGATTGAACCAAATTAACTAATAGAGCCAGTGACATTGATAATAATGTAACCAAAAAATAATTAGAAACAGTCTAATTGTTTATGTAATTAATATATCAAAATTGTCTAAACTACATTAAAACCAAAATCTTCATCTTGAAGGCATCTCTGAAACGACCAAAATCAATTATGATGAAGTTGCAGACCAAGCAAGATTATCAGCATTAGTGCTGTTCCCCAAACAACTTGAACAAAATTGGTTCAAGATTTGATGAATTTGAATCAGCATAAAGATTTTGTAGGAAGAACGAAGAATAGAATCAGAAGCACCTCCTCACTCTCTCTTTCCTCACCACCATCACCACTACCACCATAGCATCAGAAAGCAACAAATATATAGAAGCAGAAGTAGAAGTAGAAGGCAAAAAGCAAAAACAAAAAAGCAGAGGCAGCGGCGGAGGGTCCGGAGGGTCGGGAGCTGGACGGCAGCAGCAGTGCCTCCATGCAAGCTTGCGACGGCCGGGTTGCGGGCGGATTGGACGCAGG
>NW_026264851.1:1346200-1358182 GCF_000817695.3 Arachis duranensis
TATATATGTTCTACAAAAATTAAAAAAGAAAAAAAAGGAAGAACGAAGGGGCGGTGGCGGGTTGGACGCAGGGGTAGCGCGCGGGTTGGACACAGGGGGTGATGGAGTGGGAACTGATGATGATGGAATTGGGGATAGGTTTGGGGGTGGAGGGAGAGACGAAGGGATGTTGGGTGTGGGTGGGGTGGGGTTTTATTTTTTTTAATATTATTTTTAATTTTTATTAATAATTAAGGGTAATTTGGTCCAAAAAATAGAAAAGGACGATTTTATAACGTTTTGTAACGTTGAGGATGATTTTAATAAAAAAAAAGCTTAGGGACGAAATCCATTTTAACCCTAGACCTTGGGGACGAAAAAAGTACTTATCCCTTAATTAAATAAAAGAATTTATTTTAATGTATGTGACTTGACCTGACCTAGATAAGAAGTTGGACTTATGAAGAGAAGCACTAGAAATATATGGTTTGCATATAAGCTGTAGCAAGACGGAATATATGGAATGTAAGTTCAGTTTGAGAAAAGAAAATCCTAATATAGAGGTGAAGATTGGAGAAAACATCTTACCAAAAGTTACAAGTTTTAAGTATCAGGTAGGTTGGTCAAAATGGCGGAGTGCATATGGTTTTATATGCGACAAAAAAGTGCCTTTAAAACTTAAAGGTAAATTCTATCGCACTGCTATAAGACCGGTTATGCTTTATGGTACAAAGTGTTGGGCGGCCAAAGGGAAGCACGAACATAAGCTGAGTGTGGCAGAGATGAATATGTTGAGATGGATGAGTGGTCATACACGATTGGATGAAATAAGGAGCGAAGATATAAGGGAGAGAGTTGGAGTAGCACCCAGTGTGGAAAAGATGGTTGAATCGCGTCTCAGGTGGTTTGGACATATGAGAAGAAGACCGATAGAACACCCAATCAGGAGGGTGGATGAGATGGAAGATGGATAATGGGTGAAAGGTAGAGAAAGACCTAAGAAGACCATACATGAGGTGGTCAAACGAGATTTACATGTAAACGGTCTCTCTGTAGACGTGATACATAACAAAACATAATGGCGTCGTTTGATTCATGTAGCGGACCCCACCTAGTGGGACAAGACTTTGTTGTTGTTGTTATTGTTGTTGTTGTTGTTGTTGTTGTTGTATGTGTAAAGCGCCAATTACGTATCAAATTCGTTATTATATGGAACATCCACGGGTGTTTTTACTTAATATTGAGGATGTGGATATTTTGTGGGTATGTGGTTGGAGGTTCAACACGTGAAAGGTGTAGTGATAGAGAGCGTCAGCGACGTGGCCATTTTTCGACAACACAGGGAGGATGTGGTGATTTGGCGATTGCAGACGGGTGGCAATGCTCTGCCAACATGTGGGAGCGTGTTGCCCCAGAGTCCGTGAAACATTGTAGGGTTTCTAGCGTTTCCGAAGAACCCGCAGCAATACGGGGACGTGTTGCAGGTGGTCTGCATTCAGGAGACAGTCTCTCTACCTTAATAATTAGCGATGACAGTAGAGTTTTATAAATTGAGCTTCTTTCTGACCCATTCACGCATCATTTGTTAGTGTTAGCAGAAGAAGAAGAGAGTGTTAGTGTCAGGAGTGTGTTAACAATCGTAGTGTGAGTAGTGTATTGAAAGAAAAAAATTATATAAAAAAATTATTAGTTTGTAGTGATTAAAACTACATGGTACGTAATTATACGACACCCGAAAAAAATATTATCAATTATTCAGATCATCCAATTTATGTAAGTTGATAAATTTTTTATGTATTTAAATATTTTTAATTTTTGTTATTGTTAGTATCATATAAAAATATAGTATTATTATTTTAGTATTTTTATTTTTTGGTATTTTATTAATATTTTCAAATAATATTTTTATTTGTCTAATATAATCATATTTTATTTTATATAAATGTGAATATATATATTTTTTAATTTTTTTGTTATAAGCCAATCGTACCCATGCCCATACGTCTTGCATTTTGTATAGAATGTTTGTGGCTCAGACTCATAAATATTGTAGTTGACTCCTCTAGAGATAGTGTAACTTCTTATTACTGCAACGACAGACTTTCTAAAACTATATTTCATTCCGATCTTGAACTCTCCGTCTTCAGGATTAGCAACACCTATAGAAAGCAAAAATCATCATTCATTGATCCATCCAAAATATAAATTAAGAAAAATGTATTATTCACTCATCACGTACCTATGTTTGCATATTCCGGGAATTCCAGTGCATTCATGGCGTCAAGATCCAAGTTATGCATAAAAGGTGGGACATTCATCAGTTGACTAACTGCGGGATGTACCACTACATTCTCCGCTGCTGCTTCAACTCCCACATCACCATCCTCATCTTCATCGCTGGCTTCATAAGTGGCTTCGAAATCCTCTTCGCTCTCACTGTTTATTCCTTCGTACACTGCAGCTGTATCATCCTCTATATGTAAATCATTTTGAATCTCATCTGCCCTACGTTTCCAAAATCAACATACAGCTCAATCTGTGGTTGTCGCATCTGAGTTTGCCGGTGAATTTATAACATATTCTGCATACTCACTTCGTCAATGATCGGCATAATATCAAACTGTAGACTACCAAAAACTATAACCGGATTCCGATACATAATACTACTCACTCTCCTTAATATACCGTTCTCTATATTTTGACAGAGACCGTTCTGAGCTCCATGAATGTTATGGTGTATGGAGCCACAAACGAAAATGGATTACAATACACAAACCTCACTCCTTCTTGAGTATTCTGTATAATCTCACTGTTATGATACACTACCAAGTTTGTGATATCCTCTATCACACCAGAAACACACTTAAACAACTCTTCTCTTCGCAATGAAATGGTATCAAGCTTGGCCATATATAGGCAGAGCAGTCAACAATCCCCCACGTGTTATATCGCTATTGAATCACAAAATGACACGTCAACAACGCGCCCACGTGTTGATGCTGCCGTCCAATCACACTTCGCCACATCATCAATATGCCCCCATGTGTTGAGGGTGCATCGACTCACGCATTTCCACGTTAGCAACATGCTCCTGCGTGTTGAGGGTGCCTCAAATCACGAATTGTCACGACAGCAATATGCCTTCCACGTGTTGCGTCAGCACGTCCCTACGTGCGCAACGCGCCCTTACGTGTTGGTGTTGTACTTCTGATACGTTCACCAACGTGTAAATACACAAAAAATGTCTACTTTTACCTAAAACACCAATATATTCTCTATATTAAAAAAATGAGCTACTTATAATTATTAAAAGAATTTTAAAAATAGAAGATCATTCTGATTTTATTTAAAATAAAATTTTGAGTGATGTTTCTATGTGGCTAATTCACTGTCCAAGGTAAAGTTTCTTTCAAGGAGGCGGCTCAGATAAAGACGCCTAAAACGTCTTTTTTTAAAGATGTTTTCATATTGTGTTTTAATTGGTTTCTATATAATTTATTCGGTGTTACTCATCACATATTATTAAATTCCTCAAAAAATTTTCTTTCCAAAAATAATAAAAAAATTTAATTTGGACTAAAACAAAAAAATAATAGATTAACTATTAGATTTTTTTAAAAGATTATTTATATAAAAAATATATCACATTCATCAAAATATATATAACAAGCTCAAGACTCGTAAACTTTTTATTTTATATATATATATAACAAGCTCAAGACTCTTAAAATTTTTATAAATAAAAAGTAATTAATTTATATTCGTACAATATATAAAATAATTACTATATTATTATTATATTATAGATTAAGATTCACTAATTTAATTTTTTTTAATTTTTAATATAAGCATTAGAAATAAATAAAATTTGTATAACTAAATGTAGTGTAACAAAATATATATGAAATTAATTAGAGTGGTGTAATAAATATATACAATATTAATTAGTTCTTAAAAAATTCTAAAAAAATGTTTCTTTCATTTTAGTAAAATAACTATTTATTAAAGTAGACAAATTAATTATTTTCTTTTCATATACAATTTTTTTAAGACATAAAAGTAATTAATTAGGACATTGGTTAAGATAATTAAAGTCACTATTTCATTAAATTTTTAATTTAAAAAAAAGGTTAAGATAATTAAAGTCACTATTTTATTAAATTTTTAATTTAAAGAAAAATCCTAGTTAATTTTGGTATAGAAATTTCGAATTTGAAAACATTGATAAAAATTATGTTGAATTTTGATTTATTTGATTCTCATTTAAATTAATCACTACATAAGTTAAAGTTCTGTTTTGAAGTTATATTCGAGCTTTAAAGTTTCAATTTACTTAGTTTGATTTTTTAATAGGTATCCGTGACTCATATTAGGGTTTTAAGTGTTTAATTGAAAAAAAATAAGGTAAAAAATTTTCAATTGTCACATCAAATAGTCGCTAGAATGTATAATGTAGTAGTCGTTAGTCCATCTCAGCATGTCGTTAACGATTTTGTGAGACAGTGACAAAAATAAGATTAGGAACCAATATGAGTCATAATTATAAGTTGGAAGACTAAATTGAGTAAATCGAAATTTTTGAAATTGGATTGAAACATAGATGTTAGAACCGAACCAGTGATTGAACCGGTCAAGCTACTGGTTCACTGATTTATTGGTTCAACCGATAAATCACTGGTTGAACCGATAAAACCGGTCTCACGTAAATATAAATTATAAAATAGTTAAAAACTTAAAATTAAAATTTGAAATACATATCTTTACTAACATTTTATGAAGAATCAAGTCTCAACTTCTAAAAATAACTAATATAAAAAAACCACAAAGCCTGTCATCTAACTATAATATCAGTAGATCTTAACACTAACATCAAAACAAATAACCTTAATCACAATACTAGCAATAAAATAGATCAAGTAAATTAATAAATTTTTAGTGAAATTTATATTTATATTAATAATAGTATATAATTAAAATATAATTAATTTTAAAAATAGAAAAAACAAAAATTAAATTAAATTAGATATTTATGTATACTATATAATTAGTATTTGTCAAAAATAATACTTAAAAGTGCAATGGCTAAGTGGCAAATAGAGGTTGTTTTTGCTCCAAGATTCTTGGTTCGAGACATTGTGGAGACATTTTAAAATTTTTTTCAAGCAGACCATTTTGGTTAGATCGGTTTGCACCGGTTCTTACCGGTTCATACCGATTTTATTCCTTAAACGGTCCAAGGAGTAAACCAAACCGGACTAGGGTCTAGTTCTAGTCCGGTTCACTAGTTTTTCGGTCGAACCAGCCGATCCAGTAATTAAGATCTAATAATGGTTTATAATAAAAGAAGCATTCTTTTACAACAATGAACCTATAGTAGTAGTTAGGTGTGTTCATAGATTAGATCATATCCACAGTATTTATCCGTATCTGATATGTAATTTGAGGATATGATCTGATCTGTAAGATGATCGGATTGGATCGAATCGGATCCACATTCTAATCAGATAGAAGTAAATATGTTTAAAAAAGTAAACAAAAAAAATTATTGACTTTTTTTATAAAAATAATTTTTTTAATATTTTTTATTTTATGGATATATTTGATATCTGATCCAAACATAAAAAGTGCAAATATCGAATTTGATCTAATGAGTTTAGTGCGGATTGGATTGAAATTTCAGGCATATCCCATCTGTAAACACCTCTAGCAATAATAACTAAAAAATTATAATGATTATATTTTTAACTAAGAGGAAATGCAAACAAAAAAGTACTAAATAGAAGAACATTTAATCAAATATTAAAAGAAAATTTTACTTTAAAAACAGTTGGACTTTTTTTGCTCATATATATATATAATGTAATAATAATAATAATAATATAATAATTATTTTATATATCACACAAATATAAACATTTTTTTCTGTAATCTTAAGAAAGGTTTTGTAAGTCCCTAATGTAACACCCTACCACACTAAACTTTACACTTAATTCGTAAAACAGAAGTCGTGTGGTATTACGACCTCTAAAATAAAATGAGTACATATAATAGCAGAAGAATTATAGTATGCTAGGAGCATTGAAGAATAGAGGAAATAAAAATCACGAAATAAAAGCGCAACACTAAAGGAACGAGTTAACTTACATGCTAAGAAAACCTTAACTATTAAACATAAGATATCAGGAGTAAGAATAGAGTGCCAAAGACATAAAATAACAAGCTCCTAACTCAGCCCGCGAAGTTAAGACTCGCCAGAGAATATTTACACATATACACATACATATCCAAAACCCAAAAGTTCATATACACAGTCCTGCCTCTCCATAAACCTCTAAGAGGATAAAAAAGAACAAGTTATGCAGAGAGAAAACTAAATACATATATATACATCAATGTATAGCAAAACTACCCAGTAACCACTCCGCTTCAAGAGTCCAGACACCTAACGAGATGCCTCTCTACCTGCATCTGAAAAACAACAACATAGTATAGAATGAGAACCGGAGGTTCTCAGTATGGTAAAGGTGCCACACACATAATATATAAGGTCATGGAAATGTCAGAGGCAATTCTAGAATGCCGACACTCAGATTATAGAGCTTAAAGTATTAAACAGGAGCCATAAAATGTGGTTTTCTAAAAATATTTAAACCTAACTTAACTTAACCTTAAATCTAAGTCCCATACTACCCTTCCTCCATACCTCCAACTCCATCATGCATTTTCACAGACAAATAAACAGGTAAAGGTAAGCACAAGAAAGTTACAATTACTGTAGGTAACAAATACACATTTAACATGGCAAGTACATCTAGGCACACCCAATTAAAGCACAAGCAAGTAGTTCAAGTAATATGCATATGATGCATGCCTGTCCTACGGCTGATGAGGCTCATTTGTTGGTTATCCAGCCAACCCGACAAGTCTGAATTGTACTTAGATTGTCCCCCAACGTGCATCCCCAAGATTCTATGCATAGCTTTATCTCAAATAATCAATATTGCTCAATGGAGGTAACATTTCCGGGAATTTATATAGTGCCCGGTCACACTTACGTCGTAGGATCAACAGAGTATCGAGTTTTCAACCCGGTACACGTGGTGGCGAGCCACGATACTTTATCTAGGGAATCTCGTATCTCAGATCATTAAATCATTCATTAGTCCAAATTAAATGTTTTTTATTGTTTTTGAAAAGAAAATATTTTGATGAATTTAATAATATGTGATGAGAAACATCGAATAAATTATACAAAAATCAATTAAAATACAATATAAAAATATCTTTAAAAAAACGTTTTAGGTATCTTTACCTAAGTGACCTTCTCCCCAATGATGTTGAATCGGCTTATTCTTTAATGAATGAAATATACGTCGTCGCATCATCAAGAACACAGTCTGATAATTTTAAAAGATGCTCAAGTCAATACAAATGTATTTCTTATTTCTTTTCTTTTTCATTTAAAAAACATACCTCTGTTGTCTCTGGAACTCCTTTCTTATTAGTGAACTATAAGAGATATTCATTGACACTTTGTATGGCACAGTTGGTTATAGGTGTGTATTTAATTAATTCTAATAATGTACATAATCATTATATGCAAAACCGAGAATTATAACGGCGTATATATAGAGCAGATTGTAATCCGAGTTTAATATATCGAGATCAACATAAAAGAATCTTTTAAAAGTAAAATAAGATTTTTAGGTGGTGTTTGTTTATACGAATGAAACATTGAGATAAAAATATAAATTATATATAAAGACATAAAATTATATTTGACAGATGAAATATGAATAGAGATATTATATTTAAAAACATTGAATTAATATATTTTATATTTATCTTGACAGAAAAAATATAAAAATACTAACAAAAAACATAATTTATTTTTTATTTTTTATTATTTTTTAATCTTTTATAATTATATTTTTTATTATTATATATTTTTTAAAATTTTTTGGATAAAAAAATAAGAATAAGTTAATTTTTTATAATTTATTATAATTTATCATTAAACAAAATATAATAACACAATTTTATATCTCCATTCTTTATATCTTGTCTTATCTTATTTTTAGAAACAAATACAACTTTAGTTATTATATTCCCCTACAAATAAAAAATATATGTTTGGAGAGTATAATAATTGTAGGAGTTAAACTATAATTAAATAAAAGGTTAGAAACACTATATATTAAAACGGGCCTGCTACACATACAAGTTTACAAGCTTACAAGTTGGCCCAGCTCAAATAGAACTCACGCGCATGAAGAGAGATAACATGGCGCGTCAAAATCACGCGCTCAACACTCAAACGGTTACGTATGACAGACTCTTCCACTTCTTCCACTTCTTCCACTTCTCAAAGCGCTTTGAAAACAAGGAAACCCTCCCATTTTCGAGCGAAAATCAAAGTTCAAAATATACAAATCGTTGTTCGAAATCTCCATCAAAACACCATCAAACTCTCCGTGAAGAATCTGAAGAGAAAACAAAGCAACAATACTCAACGTAAGTTCATTAAGATTCCTGTATATTTTACTTTTCTTCTACGTCGTTCTTCTAGGGTTTACTATTATTCTTGCTTTTTTGTTATACTGTTCTAAGTTCTACGTCGTTCTTCTAAGTTCTATGTCGTTCTACGTTGTTGTTCTAAGTTCTCCTGCTATTGTTGTTGATTTTTGGGGTTTATTCCGTAGATTGGGGGGTGTATACTGCTTAACCTTGTAATGTGGCTTGATATTGAAGCATGGTTGAGTGATATCTGACTAATATCTATATAGATGTATCTGAATAATATCTATGGGTGTATCTCACTGTTATCAATGGGTATATCTTGCTGATATCTTTGGGTGTATCTGACTCATATATATGGGTGTATCTTACTGTTAGGTGTATCTTATTGTTATTAATGGGTGTATCTGACTCATATATATGGGTGTATCTTACTGATATCTTTGGGTGTATTTTTCGTTTCAGAGAAAATGGCAGCAAGAAACCAAACAAAAGACCTTAAGTGTGCCACACATCTCCTGAGTGATAAGTTCAGAAACATGACTGAGGAGAAGAAGGCGATTGTGAGGGATCTTGGATTCGGTGGGATGATGCACATCCCACCACTAAGGGTGGATCACCAACTCTTAAGGGAGCTGGCAAACAACTTCAAACTTGGGGAGAACAGACTGAAGATAGGATATGGTTCTTTCCAAATAACACAAAAAAAAGGTCATGCGCTTGGCATCAATGCAACAGGTAACTGGCTTAAAATTATAGGTGTATATTAAGTTGTTGCTTGGGTGTATTTAAGTTGATGCTTGGGTGTATTTGAACCGACTTGGATACTTTGTTGTCTTCCTTTTTGTAGGAGATCTATTTCCTGAGAAAGTTGAGTATAAGAAACTTTCTGATGATGACAAAATAATTTATAGAAGATTCCAGGGTAAAACCCTCAAAAGTCTTACCGATGAAATGATGGAAATCGGCGTTGGCAACGAAGAGGAACGCCTGATGTTCAAGAGGATATTCATCCTCTACATACAGATGGCGTTCCTTTTGCCAACGACGATAAACAAAATATCGCCCGTGCACCTGGCCCCAATTTTTAAGATGGACGGCATATCGGAGAGAAACTGGGGGGGCATGTTTTGACCTTCATGGTCAAGGGCATCACAGACTACCAGGAGAAGAAGAAGAAGGCAATTAATGGTTGCCTCTTCGCCCTGATGATAATCTACTTTCATCTTTCAAAAAATAAAGGCAAGAATAAGGCTGAAAGACCACCAAAGCCCTGGATTGCCAACTGGACTAAGGAGCAGTTGGTGGAAAGAATGACTGCAGAAAGAGAGGAAATTTTGGTGAGTAATCATAATAAGTTGGTGTATTTTATTTACCCGAATGGTGCTAACTAAAATATCTCATGTTTCAGGGGATTGTGAAGATGGCAGAGACAAGAGAAAAAATGAGAAAAAAAGAAAAAAAAGAAAAAAAACAAGAAATAAAAAAAAACAAAAAAAGGAAGGCGAGTCCAACATCGTCTTCGGAGACAGAAACTACTGACAGTGACACTTCTACCTCTGAGTCTAAGGCTCAAGAAGACTCAGAGGATTCAGGAAGAAAACACCCCAGCAAAAAGGGGAAAAAGTAAGTACCATACTTGGGTGTAATTTCTTTTTCGAGTTGGGTGTATTTTGTTTGAACACGTTGGGTGTATGTAGTTTATTAAGCAGGGTGTGTTTCGTTTGCTGCATTGGGTGTATATTGTATATTCAGTTGGGTGTATCTCGTGAATTCATTTGGGTGTATTTTTAGTATGTTCTAAATGATGATTGTTTCCCTTCCAGAATGGACTCAAGAAAAAGAAAGCAGAGGCAAGACGAGTCAGATTCTGATACAGAATCTGAATCTGAACCAAGTGATGAGTAATGTCCTGAAATTATTACTCCTTTCTTTTGGCTTCATTATAAAGATTTCGTGTATTAACTGAAGTGTCTATTATTAACTTATAGGAGCGAAGAATCATCACCTGTGGAGAAGGAGAAGAAAAAGAAAAAAACAAAAACAACACCAAAAAAGTAAGCACTTCTTTGGATAATATTCTGTGATAAAATTAATTTTTTTATTCTGATTGGTACTCTTTTTTTCCACCCAGAACACAACAAAAAAAGAAAAAAATTGTTGTGGAGGATTCACCTCCTGAAGAAGATCAATACTTTGACGGGTACAGTACCTCGTAAGCTATATTACAGTCTATCATCGTAATTATTTTTGTTAACATCTTATTTTATGAATGTAGTGAGAGATATGAAATATCAAGTGACGAACTCGATGAATGGCTAAGGGAAAACGTTGATAAATCTGCTGCAGAGGGGTATGTCTTGCTGGGCTGTGTATTTGAGATTTTGGTGTGTTTTGTTTGGTAATAATTGTATCTTGTTTCGTAGGGAGAACCAAGCTACCTGCGATCGACAGAAGGTCGCTATGTGTCCTCTGAAATGTAAGAAGCTTTATTATTTAATAAAATCGTGTTATCATGATTTGGATGTATTTTGTGGAACCATTTGGGTGTATTTTGTGGATCAAGTTGGGTGTATGTTGTTTACTAAGTTGGGATATTTCGTTTGTTTTGTTGGGTGTATATTATCCATTCGGTTGGTTGTATCTTGTGCATTCATTTGGGTGTATTTTATACCTGTATCTTATTTTGTCTGAATAACATGAAATCTGTTTAGACTACCGGCTGTGAACTTGGGAAGTGATGATCCTTCCTCTCAAGGACGCACAGAACAGAGTAGTGTAAACCAGCCGTCTTAGAGCATGTAATTTCTCTTTCAAATAACCGTTACTTTTGTTCTTCTATTACCTTCTACTTCTAATTTTGTATATATTTTTTTTAGAAAAAAAGCCCTTTATTATTTTATTCAAGAAAAAAAGGCAGCAAAAAAAAACTGCAAGTATGTAAGTTCTCAAAAAACAAAGCCTGTCTTCTTTTTGAATTGTTCGGGTGTATTTTTTAACCTTCTTTGGGTGTATTTTAGGTTGATTCCGACTGATTCGAATATGATGGTTGTGAGGGAACAAACACCGTCGGAAGCACTTACAGTGTGAGTTTTCCAAGAATATTTCAACCTTATAACCTTATTATTTTCAAATACGTTGTTAACCTTTCATTTTTCTTCTTGTTTAGAGTCTCGATCCAGGTTTTTGTGCCGGCATCCCAAACAACCACTGAGACAGATTTTGAACCAACCCCTATGCTACGGATTGAAGGGACTACAGAAACGTAAGAAATAGTATTGGGTGTATATTTGTTTAGAGTTTGGGTGTATATTTGCTAACAGTTTGGGTATATATTGTTCTTGATCAATTTTTTTTACGCCATGATTAATTTTGTGTAACTGTGCAACACTCATGAACCCCCCAAACAACTTCAAGAAACCACACCCACGCTTCCCCCAACTCCAACTAAAATGTAAGTTCATCAGACTAAAATCAATCTTTGCT